>NW_027613772.1:0-33844 GCF_965212315.1 Lampetra planeri
CCGATCCAGCAGTGTCGAATGTCCCATTGGTCAAATAACCATCTGCTGGTCACAAATCCTGGTTCCAAACAATGAACTCCAGCACAAACCAAGACCTTGTGTGGACCAGTAAGAACACCTGAAACTGGTGTTGATGTGGGTTAATGAGTCGGACAGGTGTCGGGCCTGGACCTGCTTGTGTTGATGAAGATAGAGGTTTTCTTCATCTGGGAGAAGAGGTCCTTGTTGCAGATCTTCTGCGTCTCAGGTGTTAAAGCACAGCACGCTGCCAGGAAATCGGAGCGCTTTGCCAGCTCGTCCATACTGACTGGAGCAAGAGAAAAGATCTTCAGTACGGGTGTGACGACACACGCGACTCACGACGCAAATGATACTCTTTTTTTCTGTGCAAATAATATGTACAAAACCATCCTCTGATTGGTCCCTACAGACAGAGGGACGTCCTCTGATTGGATGTCTTCAGACAGAGGGACGTCCTCTGATTGGATGTCTTCAGACAGAGGTACATCCTCTGATTGGTCCCTACAGACAAAGGGCCGTCCTCTGATTGGTCACATCATAGCAGAGGTGTCCGTGTCTTGTCTGTCTCTTTTGTCCTGTTTATTATTACATTTTTAATGTTACTTTTTTTCCTCTGCCTCTGAGACAGCTTCTCACTTACACGAGAAATATCGTCTGACTTAATCTCACGAGATCTTGTTGCACCAAAATGTTGTCGCACCCTTAAATCTTCCGTGTCATCTGAATTTGATGTCAATTCCATTCCCTTGTGTTTGTCTTTCATTGGCGTCTCTTGGACCAGGCACAATGCTGATTCTTACCAAACTCCGCATTGATGGCGCTGGCCAGCTCAGGCCTGGGCTCTGTGTCCGTGTAGATGAACTTCTTCACTTTAAAAGGTGCCAGACGCTCAGCTATGGCCACACCTTGAAGCACAAGCACACACTGTAACAGGTGTCAAACTGCAGAGGGAAAAGACAGGTCATGGTAAGCTGATGCATCTAAGCTCACCTATCCTTCCCAGTCCCAGGATACCCACGGTGCTGTTGGCCAACTCGTGCCCACACAGCCACAGAGTTCTCCATGTTCCCCAACCACCACTGGAGAATTCCAGGCAGAAGCAGAGCACAAACCAACATGTTGAACTGAATCAATTCTTTTTTTTTTATCATTACCAGTGAGTTTCTGCAACCAGTAATGTGAAAATTGTGCAACTCCACTGGGAACCTGAAACAGGAAAGAGTCCTGGTGGGAACGTTCTAGCTTCAAAACTTGAAAATCACCCACGGTACTCAGAGTACAGTGTGTCGACATCTGGGTGGAAATCTGAGATCAAGAAAACCTGAATAGATAGTGTTTGTCTGGATGTTCTCTTGACACCAAAAGTCTATGTAGATTTCATTTGTTTCCCACACACATAGTTGATGCAATCAGTCGGATTGGACTGGTGCAAGTAAAAGTGTGTGTGTGTGTGTGCGTGCGTGCGCGTGTGTGAGACAACAACATACGTTTTGGCTTCGTGCGTCGCCTCTATGAGCCTCCTGGAGGTTGCGAGCAGCAGCGCCACAGTTAACTCAGCCACAGCATCTGTGAGAACCTCAGGGGTGTAACCCACCCGGATCCCTCTAGACAGGAACACACACACAGACAGACAGCGTCTTACACTCCAAGGCTGCCGAGTACACCTGGCACCAACGGGCAGGTTCAGTTTGCTTCATCAGATAACGGGCTTTTGGCTCCAAGTTCTTTGGATTGAGACTTAGTCCAGCTGAAACTAACAAAGTGTGTTTTGTTTTAAGCCTTTCCTTCTTGTGTCCAGCCGTCAGATTCAAAGCTGTCAGTCCAGCTTTAGAAATACTCCATCTACTCTAACTTCTACATTCCTGTTTCTAGAACTGTAAAGATCTCCAGAGTGACCTGATGTCATAGCCTACATTGAACCACGTAGTCATGTCTGACTATAGCAGGCAGAGCTTTGTGGGCATTTTCACACAGGTTCAGGTTCTAAATCACCTTTTCTTCAGCTCGTCCAGAGATAGATGGTCAAACCCCACAGACATGGTGCTGAGGACCTTCAGGTTGGGACCTGCAGGAGCAAACCACGAGTGCATTCGCTTGAGAGTCTGTTTGCTGCATTAGAGCCGTTAAGCTGTAACAGACAAACAGTTCCAACCTGCAGCATCCAACAGTTCAGCATCAATCTTCTCTGTGAGCACACAGAGCAGAGCGTCAACGCCTTTGACCTTCTGAAGCAGCTCTTTCCTGGGCACAGGGACGTCGTCTGAGTCCCACAGCTGAAACTGCACCCTGGGAATGTGGATTACATGACCAAAGATCAAAATCCAAGTCATGAACCATCATTTAAAGCCAGATCTTTGTTCAATTCAGGTCACAAAAAAATATGCCAGCAAATTAAGAAGGACTTGATATCCTACAAACCCACAGCTGCCTAGTAGTAAAGTAAATGATAAACTCTGCACATTTCAAGAATGTTTCAGTACTAGTTATTTTACTCAGAATGTTATGTACATAAATATCCTGATCACCACTCACTGTCCAGACTCGCGGAGGATCCTCAGGCCTTCCGGTGGGATCTGCCGAGTGACATACACCTTGGGCAGGGTGGCCATCTCCCTCTGCACAGAGCTCAGACCTCCGCTGACCTTTGAGGGGGTAACCCTCTGGAGCTGACGGAGTGCTACACGGCTGCACCACATTGCCAACAGAGAGTCAACGTGTGGACAAAGTGAGAGATGGTCGTGGTAATGTACAGTCCAGAGTCTGGTGTGTGTGTGTGTGTGTGTTTTTGGCTGAAGTTCAGGGGGAGGTTCCTGTCAGTGCCCAGGACCAATATGATTAGAGGTAGGGTGTCTCTGAGGTCTGAAGGTGAGAGATACTGTCCCAGGCAAACAAAGCCAAAGGCAATTTTGATTCAGATGGAATATTTAGCAATGTGATGATCCAGTTTGGAGGTCTTTACAACAGACCCACAGACCCACTAGAGATGCACACCTCCTGAATGACAAAGAGAGGTTCAACAACACACTCTGGACCGGTGGTTCTCTTACGTCAGACCTCTGAGGTGAGGGTCAGTGGGATGTAAATGTTTTACTCAGGCATTGAACTTTGTTTCTTCAAACAATGGCATCTCAAACACGCACCCCACCCCCCAGGGAACCACTGAACCTCCTCCACTTTAGTTGTATTCGGATCGATACAATAACAATAAGGCTTTCTGTTCTATTCAGTTCTGTGATTGTCTTCATGTAGTTCTATTCAGCTCATTGTCCTTGTGTGCTCTCTGTAGGTACTACAGGAGGGGACCCAGATGATTCCGTACATGTCGCACACATTATCCACAGAGGTGATTATTGCATTTGACAGTTGTGTTGATAACAGGGGTATAAGCTAGTTTCAATGCAGATTTGTTTTGGACCCAATGGCATTAATCTCCATTTAATTCACTAGTTCATATTATAATAGAGGCCAATACTCAAAGGTATTGGGAGAAAATTATTACACACATTTAATTGCAGTTCCTAAGTACAAATGAATTGGTTATTTTGAGTATTTCATGTGTTTCATGAGAGTTTCATGCTATATTACTGAAATTGTCCCACATTTTAGAGAGAGATATTGAAGGTTGTGCTCCATTTAGGGTTGCCACCTTTCACGTATAAAGGACAAGATTTACGGGACAGGTGTCAACCTGGGATGTGACACTCGGGCCTGCATTACTGCACTAAAAGACGTTACAACTAAAAAATGACACAGCCCAACAACATGCATTCTTATGTGAATGTACTGACTTCCTTGCTTGCAGGTATGAAGTTGCGAAGCCCATGTCAACAGTAGCTTAGCTCACAAGGGAGTAACGTAGGAACTGACTAACGTAATGGATGGAACCTGACCTTTAGTTTTTAGTTGGGAAACCAAGTAAATGGCGGAGTCAGATGCACTGTGGGAACATGTGGAGATGTGTTGCTGAGGACAATATCACCTGAATGCGACAAGATAAGGTGAGGTTAAACGCTCTCTGACAAGAGAGATTAATAACTCCCAGAGGAGTTATTAATGTCGCAACAGAGGTAACCAGGGCTGGACCAAATTCATTTAAACCACCATGGGGCTCCTAATGCTCAATGCTACAGCCTTAGTTTGGAAAAAATGGATTTACATAGATATTAGAATTGTTTTATGAGGAGAAAAAATAAATCAAGTATGAAGTGATTTTAACACGGCTACAGTGTGAAAGAGTGAAATGATTGAATATTTTTCATTCCTGTGCACTCTGTGTTATTTCTCCTGTTCCAGTGATGGTCGGATTGATGAAAACAATGAAAATAAAGCTTGTTATCTACTATCTCACTACGATACATAAGAGGCGTAGTCTGTGAGTTATTGATCCCGGAAGTTCAAATCTGTCTTCTCATAATTAAAGAATCCATTCTCTAAATTATGAGAACAGGATTTCATAATTAAAAGATACGTGTCAGTCGTTTTATTTGGTGAATGCAATGACCTTCCGTAGTACTTCGACGTAAGTACAAGGTAGGGGGTTCTACTTTCAACAACAACAACAACAACAACAACAACAACAACAACAACAACAACAACAACAACAAACAATAATAATAATAAGTTGGGTCCTTCTGCTGCTGCTGCTCAGCATTGATATGATTGGATGCAGGTTGTCACGTGATACCGATAACCCGGAAGCAGTCCCAGTCAGACATTCGCTCCCGCTCGTCCCGCGTCCACACAAGCTGCTACGTATGAATATTTGCATCTTTTCAGCAGTATTGGCATTGACATTTCGCGTCAGTCGATAGAGGTCCAAGTCTTAAACGAGCCTACTTATCGGGGGGAGTCATTTGCCACCTAGTGTGTGTGTGTGTGTGATCACTGGAAACCAGTGTGTGTCCGCTGTCCTCGCCACCGGTACCAGGCAGTGGCTCGTGCTAGCTCATGCTAGCTAGTTGCACCTGCTAAGATGAGCCTCTGTCAGCAGCTTCATATAATCCAACAGGGTTACTGAGCTAACGTTTCAGCCGTAGCCCAAATGTGTAGCTTTAAGTAGAAAATGTTGCCTTCTAATTTGAAGATGATTGACTGTTGACAGCTCTGCATCAGTTAGCCGGCAGTCAGTTAGCCATGAAGCTACAACCACTGGGCGTTGCCTTTAACTTATTACTGAGTGCACGATAAACGTCATTTGATCATTGTTTTCCCTCTCGTGTGTCTTGCATAGGAAGGGTCTCTCCAAGAGTCGTATTCCCCCTTCTTTCCCCGCCCCAGCATGGCTGCACACTCGATGGAGATAGATGATTCTCTGTACAGGCAAGTCTGTTCATTTGACTGTTCATTTGTCCCTGTTATAATCCACTTTCCAAGATGCCCCACGATCAAAAGGCAAATATGAGAGAAATACCCAAACAATAGAGTATTTTGACAATTTAGTTGTTGCACATTGTCTCAATACGTGCTGTTCTTGTCTTTCTGTCCAGCCGCCAGCGCTATGTGTTGGGAGACAATGCTATGCACCAGATGGCCCAGTCCTCTGTCTTCCTGAGTGGATTGAGAGGACTTGGAATCGAGATAGGTACCGTATGTCATTATAATGGAGCAGGTCTCTGCGGATGAGGAAATGAACTAATGATGACTTCACCCATACAAACTGATTTGACAGTGAGCAACTTTGTGCTTTTGCAGCAAAGAATATTGTCCTGGCTGGTGTGAAGGTAGGAAAGGTTTCATCTGCAGTATCTCATAGGCAAAGTATTTGTTTTACCAATGTAGTATCTGGATCTCTGTGTGCACAGGCAGTCACCCTGCATGACACAAAGCAGTGTGACACCTCAGACCTGGGCTCCAACTTCTTTATTGTCAAAGAGGATGTGTTGAGCCAGAGGAGAAGGTAATGGACAACACAGCCTCTCATCTCACAAAGCCTCAATTACTGCTCAACTCAAGTTTTTGGAATGCAAATACCAGTGCATACTGCTTTATAATTTCTTTCTTCTTTTTTTTAATTTTCAGGGGGGAAGCAGTTTGCCCTCGGGTCGCAGAATTAAACCCGTATGTCCATGTTGACGTGTCCTTTTCTGCGTTGGATGAAAGCTCTGACCTCAGTTTTCTCAGAAAGTATCAGGTAAGACTGCTCAACTGGGTATTTATGTAGACCCTGACAGGTTAAAAAAAAGTCCCATCATGTTTGTGAATCTTCAGTCTCCAGTTTGCAGCTTCTGTGTCTTCTCTCTCCTCCAGTGTGTGATTCTGACTGAAGCGAGTCTGAGCCTGCTGAAGAGAGTAAACGAGTTCTGCCACTCTCACCGACCTCCGATCAGAGTAGGTCCACGCTCCTGAGAGCAGCACAAAGCACACGCCTTCCAAAGTTTGAGCCTGCCCGTGTCCCTGTGTTCCCATGGTAACTACTGCTCCGTGTCCTCGGCAGTTCATCGCCTGTGATGTGTACGGCGTCTGTGCGCGTGTGTTTTGTGATTTTGGGGAGGAGTTTGAAGTGTCAGATCCCACGGGAGAAGAACCCAAGGAGATTTTCATCCAAAGCATCACCCAGGTAGTCTGAACACGTTGGACATTGTCAGCTGTCAGGTGTCTGCTGAAACCAGAATCAAACTGAACAATCCATCAGCAGGTGCACACATAAGTTGTGAGAGAACATGAAAACGTTGTTTCTTTCTAGTGAGTGAATTGTTTCACAACGGTCCTTTATTCATTTCAATAATCTGTGCTGTAGAGGAACAAGGTGGATTTCCTGACATAGACTTGGCTTTGACATAGACTTTTAAATCTTCATCCGCTTTCCTGTCAAAGAATAGAATTAACCTTTTGACCCATCAGGACAATCCTGGGGTGGTCACCTGCCTGGAAAACCAGCCGCACGGCCTCCAGACAAGCCAGAGTGTTGTTTTCAGAGAAGTCAATGGGATGGCAGAGCTCAACGGCACCGTGCAGCCGGTTTCAGGTATCATGTTGCTTTTCTTGACCAAATCACTTTGATTGTGATTTTTATCTTGAGCTGTTTGGTTTTCTGTTTATAATCCATGTTATGTAAAGTGTCACAGTGTAATAAAGCAAAACAACATGTTTTTAGATATGTTCTTCTCTGTACGTTGCGTCATAATGTCGTTTCTGTGCTTCTCTTGTGTGTTGTATATGTGCTGTCAGTTCTTTCCCCTCATAGTTTTGCAATAGGAGACACATCCAACCTTCAAATGTATGCACATGGAGGTTTCTTTGTCCTGGTTAAATCTCCTAAGACCTACAGATTTGTAAGTGAAATGCATTTCAGAAGCTCCAGTTGTTTGATCCGCTGCGTCAGTTATCTATCACCTGTGTGTTTCAGGAAACGATGGCAAGACAGTTGTGTGATCCTCAGGTTCTGACTCCAGACTTCAGTAAACCGGAGGTGGGAACTGTACCACTGAAAGAACTGTGATGATTGACATGATCTGATGAACTCAGATGGACACTGAAGATTTACATGAAAGAGCAGGTGGACCCAGAGGACAAACACCATTTTGTTGTGTTTCTCCCATCCGACCCTCAGGCGCCACTACAGATCCATGCTGCCATGTTGGCTCTGGACGCCTTCCGGGAGCAGCACAGTCGACTACCCAACATCGGGTAAACAAACAACTGCCTTTAACCGTTACAGCTCCAGTCTGGTGATGAGACAATGATTGACTTTAGCTTCATGGGAGGTTCCACTTTCATCAGGTGTTCACAGGATGCTGAGGGTTTACTGAAGCTGACTGAGGAAGTGAATGCAACACTCAGGAACAAAGTAAGAGCTTTCTTTTCTCAGTTCAGTTGTCAAGGCCACAAACAGCCACTCAGGTCGTGACTCTGCAGTCTCCCTCCTGCGTCCAGGCCCCGGTCAACTCAGAGTTGGTGCACTGGCTGTCGAGGACAGCCAGGGGAACGCTCCCCCCGTTAGAAGCCGCTGTTGGGGGCCTTGCCAGTCAGGAGGTTCTGAAGGCCATCACGGGGAAGTTTGCGCCCTTGCAGCAGTGGGTAGGTCACACCTAGGGATGGTCCGCTGACATCTGCAGCAAACAGATGTGGTCTGGTCACATGACTCGGGGCGACGTCTTAAGCAGTCGAGTGTTTCGGACGTCTCATGAAACACCTGATTGCTTTGGGGTGTCGTGTGAATCTCTGGCCAACTGAACAAGAATTTGATTCACTGAAAGGTGAATCAAATCCCGCCCACCCCACAAACCAGGAAATAACACATCCCGATTGCATTTCATTGTATTGACCACTAGGGGGCCCACTCCAGCGACATGTCATTGAAGCCCCGAATCATGACCCGGTTTTTCAAAGTGTCAACTTCGACAAAGCCTCCATAGACCATCACTAGTCCCCCCTCTGGAATAAACTGCAGGCACCAGGTTTCAGGGGTTTCCAAACCGGTCGTGGAGGGCCGCCCGTCCTGCAGGTTTTAGATGTCACCCTGCTCCTACACACCTGAACCGGTCGCTGTGAGGTTCTGTGGAGCTCTGACAATCAGCTGCTGATTGAATCCGGTGTGTAGGAGCAGGGCGAGTCAGGAAGTATCATTTGTAAGTCTGTTATATACCAAAAGTAACTGTCCAACCCACTTTGGCCTCATTGAACATTCATGGTTGAAAATTTCATTTCACCACTTTGCTTCTGTTACACGTGAGTTAATTTTCAGCTCAGCCAGCTTCTGTTTCTATAAATCTATGTATGTTGTGTGTTTCTCCTGTGTTAGTTTTATCTGGATGCCATCGAGGCAGTCAGGCCGCTTCAGTCTGTGCCCGTGGAGGAGTTCCTACCCAGAGGAGACCGGTACGATGGATTACGGGCATGTATCGGACAGTCCCTCTGTGTGGAGCTGCAGAAGCTCAGGGTGTTCCTGGTGAGTATCACCCAGCTCCAGAAGACCCTCTGGTGTGTGTGACGTGCATCCAGCTGTCGTCCTTTCCAGGTCGGCTGTGGAGCCATCGGCTGTGAAATGCTGAAGAACTTGGCCCTGCTGGGAGTGGGACTGGCTCAGAGCTCAGGAGAGGTGGGCCCTCGTTCCCTGTGTGTGTGTGTGTGTGTGTGTGTGTGTGTGTGTGTGTGTGTGTGTCTATGTAGATCTGTACCTGTCAGTCATCTTACGCAGCCTCTGTCTCCTCAGGTGTGCGTCACAGATCCAGACCTTATCGAAAAGTCCAACCTGAATCGTCAGTTTCTTTTCAGGCCACATCACATCCAAGTAACCTGCTTTTCTTAAAACTTAACCAGATAATCTCAAAACCCGAATCCACGTTCCTGCTCTGAAAGCCACAGCTTGGTGTCCAGATCTTGAGTGCTGGTCTGTCCTCTCCTTCGTCTCCGTCTTCCTCTCTCAGAAACCAAAGAGTACGACGGCAGCAGAAGCAACTCGAGAGATAAACCCGGACATGCACCTGGTCGCTCACCTGAACAAGGTGTGTCCGGCCACCGAGGGGATCTACAGTGACGCCTTCTACTCCCGCCTGAAAGTCGTGGTCACCGCCCTGGACAACGTGGAGGCCAGGAGATACGTGGACAGGTCGGTGGAAAACGTCCAGACTCTGAACGGATCTGAACGTCGAAGACCGACTGCTGCTGTCGTCTTTCAGCCGCTGTGTGTCCAATCGGAGGCCGCTCCTGGACTCTGGCACCATGGGAACGAAAGGACACACAGAAATAATTGTGCCAAATTTGACGGAATCCTACAACAGCCATGTGAGTCCGTTTCCTCCCACGTGTTGCTCTCGTCCGTCCCCACGTCTCCTGCTTCATCTCCGTGCTTCATCTCCTTCCCAGAGGGACCCTCCAGAGGAGGAGATCCCCTTCTGCACCCTCAAGTCTTTCCCCTCAGTCATTGAACACACCATCCAGTGGGCCAGAGACAAGGTGTGTGTGCTACAGTGAGACCCTGGGTTAGTTGATTAGAAATGAAGACAACACTCCCACAGGTCGACATGCTGATTTATGAATAACTACAAACCCGCGTGCTCGTCTGATATTTAGTATTTAACGAGCACTTTTCTATGGTGAAGTAGAACACCGATGAACACACGATGAGTCTTTAATCCCAGAGGAAGTGGATCCTCCACCAGATCCTCCATGTTTTAAACGTCTGCCCTCAGTCTGAACACCTTTGGTCTCTGCAGTTTGAGAACGCCTTCACCCACAAACCCTCCATGTACAACCTGTTCTGGCAAACCCACTCCTCCGCTGAGGTGGTTCTACAGGTGACACACACACACACACACACACACACACATTAAACCTTGTGTTTGTCCACATCAGTGCTGCATTTAATAAAACACAATTCCTTTTTCGCGTGTGTGTGTGTGTGTGTGTGCATGTGTGTGCACAGAGGATGCGGGCGGGGGAGAGTTTGGAGGGGTCGTTCCAGGTCATCAAGCTGCTGAGCAGGCGACCCAGCCAATGGGAGCAGTGCATTCATCTAGCTCGTCTAAAGTTTGAGAAGTATTTCACCAGAAAGGTAACGTAGACAGGAAACGTTTGAACGCCCTCATGTTGTCACTGAACACAGACCCAAGAGATTCACAAGCACACTCACACGCCCCCTGTCTGGTCTTCACTCAGGCCCTACAGCTGTTGCACTCTTTTCCTCTGGACACAAGGTTAAAAGATGGAAGTAAGCTCCTCCCCAGACATGCACACATGGAGGTCAGGCAGCAGAGAACTCTACCATAACACAACCCTGTCTGTCCCAGGTTTCTTCTGGCAATCACCGAAACGACCTCCAGCCCCGATTCCCTTCGACCTGAAGGACTCTTTGTGAGTGTTACTGACAGCTTTCATACAGTGTGTGAGTCCACAGCTGACACGTTGACTCGTAAGACAATAAAACCGTTGGTTCATGTATGACAGACTTTAATAACAGTTTAGTTGAAATCTGAAATATTTTGCTTCA
The DNA here is from genome assembly GCF_965212315.1 of Lampetra planeri. Taxonomy (NCBI): domain Eukaryota; kingdom Metazoa; phylum Chordata; class Hyperoartia; order Petromyzontiformes; family Petromyzontidae; genus Lampetra; species Lampetra planeri. The sequence goes on from NW_027613772.1 coordinate 10,949, forward strand.
CAAATGTATGAGTGTTTTCCTGTTGAAAATGGTTAAAAAAAAGAAAAAACACCAATATATGGGGGATCTGTAATGATTATCATGTCACAATGTGATGATAATATTGTATGAATACGTTAATTTAGTGTTGTGAGTTACACGGATTTTCCCATCAGGCACTTGACGTTCATCGTCAGCATGGCCCGACTCTTAGCGGGGGTCTACAGCATCCCCTACACAGACGAGGTGAGTGCACGCACACACGTGCACACACAGACGCTCCAGCGCGCTGACGTCGTTCTCTGTCCTTGGCTCAGGACCTGTCGGAACCGGTGGTGACGAGAATCCTCTCCGACGTCACTATTCCTGAGTACCGGCCCTCAGCGAAGGTACGTCCAAGCGCCGGTCGGTCCGGTCTCTGGGTTGTGTCCTCAGCGGTTGACGTCTGTCCCCCAGTGCATAGAGACGGACGAGACGGCCAAGAAGCCCGATCAGATGAAGCTGCCGCTCAGCAGTGAGGAGGAGCAGGAGGCCATGACGCAGCTGGAGGACGCCATCGCTGCCAACGGCGTCACAGCAGGTGAGTGGGTGACTGAACAGGAAGCAGCTGAGCTCTGGTGTTTTACGGGATGTTACTCTGGTGTTTTACGGGATGTGACTCTGGTGTTTTACGGGATGTGACTCTGGTGTTTTATGGGATGTGACTCTGGTGTTTTATGGGATGTGACTCTGGTGTTTTATGGGATGTGACTCTGGTGTTTTATGGGATGTGACTCTGGTGTTTTATGGGATGTGACTCTGGTGTTTTATGGGATGTGACTCTGGTGTTTTATGGGATGTGACTCTGGTGTTTTATGGGATGTGACTCTGGTGTTTTATGGGATGTGACTCTGGTGTTTTATGGGATGTGACTCTGGTGTTTTACGGGATGTGACTCTGGTGTTTTATGGGATGTGACTCTGGTGTTTTATGGGATGTGACTGGTGTTTTACGGGATGTGACTCTGGTGTTTTATGGGATGTGACTCTGGTGTTTTATGGGATGTGACTGGTGTTTTATGGGATGTGACTCTGGTGTTTTATGGGATGTGACTCTGGTGTTTTATGGGATGTGACTCTGGTGTTTTATGGGATGTGACTCTGGTGTTTTATGGGATGTGACTCTGGTGTTTTATGGGATGTGACTCTGGTGTTTTACGGGATGTGACTCTGGTGTTTTACGGGATGTGACTGGTGTTTTACGGGATGTGACTCTGGTGTTTTACGGGATGTGACTCTGGTGTTTTACGGGATGTGACTGGTGTTTTACGGGATGTGACTCTGGTGTTTTACGGGATGTGACTCTGGTGTTTTACGGGATGTGACTCTGGTGTTTTACGGGATGTGACTCTGGTGTTTTACGGGATGTGACTCTGGTGTTTTACGGGATGTGACTCTGGTGTTTTACGGGATGTGACTCTGGTGTTTTATGGGATGTGACTGGTGTTTTATGGGATGTGACTGGTGTTTTACGGGATGTGACTCTGGTGTTTTACGGGATGTGACTCTGGTGTTTTACGGGATGTGACTCTGGTGTTTTACGGGATGTGACTCTGGTGTGTGTCCGTCTGCAGAGCGGCTTCAGGTGACCTCACTGCACTTTGAAAAGGACGACGACACCAACGGACACGTGGACTTTGTCACGTCGGCGTCCGCTCTGAGAGCGAAGATGTACTCCATCGAACCGGCCGACAGGCTCAAGACCAAACGCATCGCCGGCAAGATCATCCCAGCCATCGCCACGGCAACGGCGTCTGTGGCGGGACTGGTGAGACCACGTGCCTTGACGCGGTGTGCCGGTTCCATCGGTTGACTGAGCTGTTGGTCTGGGGGGGTCGTGTAGGTGGCTCTGGAGCTCATCAAGGTCGCTGGAGGTTACGGGTTCGACTCTTTGAAGAACTGCTTCTTCAACCTGGCGCTTCCTGTCGTGGTGTTCACTGAACCTGCCCCGGTGAAACGCACCCTCATCAGGTGCGTGCGGTGTGTGTGTGGGGGGGAGGGGGGCACCGCCGCGTGTGTTTGTTGTCTATGAAGGATTTTAGCCACGAGCTTTTGACCTTTCAGGGACGATATCTTCTTCTCCATATGGGACTGCTGGACCATCGCTGGCCACGAGGACTTCACTCTGTCAGACTTCATGAACGCCGTGAGGGTGAGAAACAAACACAGAACTAGAGCTCAGAGCGCCACCACTGGTCATCAGATCAGTCGTGTTCCTGTGGGTCCTCTACATCAATAGAATCACTAGAACCCTGGGTCAAACACATCCCCTGACCACGTGGAAACACACTGAAATGATGAAAAAACACACAAACATTAACTGTCAGCGCGACACGGTGGAGCAGTGGTTGGAACTGTCGCTTCTTAGCACAAACCCATTGACAGCTGGGATCAGGGACAGGAAGGGTGAATGAATGAATGAATGAATGAATGAAAGAAAATTCACTCTTTCTGTAACAGTGTTTTTCTTCTGTCTTTAGCTCCAGAAATATTCAAGCTAGAACAGATCTGTTCAGACCTACAATCTACAATCTGGTGTCAGTTCATGTCTTTATCTTCATCTGTTGCCTGAAAATCCACCAGCACCAGAATATTTCTGGATCATAGTGATGGAACCAGATGGATCCAGTTCTGGATCATAGTGATGGATCCAGATGGATCCAGTTCTGGATCATAGTGATGGAACCAGATGGATCCAGTTCTGGATCATAGTGATGGATCCAGATGGATCCAGTTCTGGATCATAGTGATGGAACCAGATGGATCCAGTTCTGGATCATAGTGATGGATCCAGATGGATCCAGTTCTGGATCATAGTGATGGAACCAGATGGATCCAGTTCTGGATCATAGTGATGGATCCAGATGGATCCAGTTCTGGATCATAGTGATGGAACCAGATGGATCCAGTTCTGGATCATAGTGATGGATCCAGATGGATCCAGTTCTGGATCATAGTGATGGATCCAGATGGATCCAGTTCTGGATAGTCCAGAGAACCCACAGATAACGGATCCTGGATCTGACCATTGACTGTGAAGCTCTAGACACATGAGGAAGAATCCTTCGACAGATCCCTGGATCTGTCAGAAGGTTCCAGAACACCACCAACATTGAATCATCTGGTCCATTAGCAGCAGTCTCTGAACATTTCATTAAAATCTGTTCACAACATTACTCAGTTCTTTCACTAACAGACAAACGCTGTCATAGACAGAATCTCCTTGGCGGAGGTAACAATTGTAACAATGAAGGAGTCGTTCAGGTTCAGGACTCGTTCAGGTTCAGGACTCGTTCAGGTTCAGGAGTCACTCGTTCCTCTCTCTGAATCATTTTGTTTAATTAAAGACTGTTTTGCTGTTTTCTGACACATCGATTCTTCTGCTTTTCTTCTTTCTTTCAGGAAAAGTATGGCATTGAACCCACAATGGTTGTCCATGGTGTGAAGATGCTCTATGTGCCTGTGATGCCCGGACACTCCAAGAGACTCAAACTGACGTGAGTGGTTCACCCTCCAAACCCCGACGTGTCCCTTCACACCCGTCCCCCAGTGTCCAGACGTCGTCCTGTCTCTGTCCGTGCAGGATGCAGAAGTTAATCAAGCCGTCGGTCGGCCGCCGCTACGTGGACCTGACTGTGTCCTTCGCTCCAGAGTCAGACGGGGAGGACGACCTCCCCGGCCCCCCTGTCAGGTACTTCTTCAGCCCGGACCCAGAGACTCCCTGACTCCTTCCAGGATGACCAGCCCAACGCCTTAACCCCTGAAGGACCTTCATCTGTCGGTGGCAGTGAGTCCAAATAACTGCAGACAGAAGGTGGTGGTGGTGGGGAGGGGGCGGGGGGCGCACAGTGTTTGAGAAGCCACTCCCGTTATGTGTTGTATAATTCTGAGGTGCAACATGTCAGAAAAAACCCAAAGACATCCGTTCAGTCCCCCCCCCCCAGGACGTAGACGAGCAGCACGTCAGGATCAGTCGTCCCACGCGCCCCCCCCTGCCCCCCCGCCCTCCTGAACATCGTCTCAGCCCTCTGTACGTTCCCCCTTATTAACACGTTCATGTTTGTCTTATGGATGTGGGTCCATGACTTGTATTTATTTTACTTGTTGATTTCGGCCTCGTTTGGTGTCGGACTGAGCCTGTAGATCTCTGGAGAAAGGACGGCGTCAGAAGAAGAAGAAGAAGAAAGGCGTCTGACTCATGACTCTGTGTGTGTATTATTCAGGAAATCGTTTGAAAGCAGGCTTCTGTCCTGAGAATCCACCCAACGACACATTTGTTTCTTCTCACATAAAGAGGCTCTGAAGCTGGAGTATTTGTCCTCATTTTAAAACAGAAGCGCTGCTGAGCGACAGACACGACGATGTATGTTCCTGTAACACAAACGTCAAACAATGGTCCAATAAAAACAGTCCAGCTTCAGGACGTCCTCCAGACTAAAGCTGCTTCAAGTCTTTTTTTTCTCTCCCTGGAATCAACACAAAGACTCGAGGGTCGGACTTTGGATTCATTTATTACACAACATAAAGCAGCATATGATCAGACAGAAGATATTATTGCATATTTGACACTGTACACAAGTCATAAATAGTGCAGTTAAATATCATGTTACATTTCATGCAGCAGTTTAAAACTTAAAAACGGTTCTGTTTAAGAACCTGAACTTCACAGTACAAAAAAAATCACATTATAGATCCAGGTCCTGCAGGTTTCCCCAGCTGGGCCCCACTTTGACTTTAGCTTTCAGTTTTACGTAGAGTTTCACTGCCGACTCCCATCTCCCTCTTCACGATCTGAGCGACCTGACGGAGAGAACAGTGGCATCGCAAACGGTCACTGCAACGACTCATCACTTAGTTTGTTTCAGACCAATGGCCAATTACCCCCCCAAAAAAACTCCCAGACCACCAACAAATCACCCTGGTCCCAAACTGATGGATCATGAACTGGCATCAGACATCAGGGACAACATGATTCCTCCGGTCGGTGTCGGAGCTTTCTAGAATCTCTAGTCTAGTGTGCAGGTTGTTCCCGTCCCCATCTTCAAGCCAACCACTACATGATTTCACCCTGTCGGCTCACCAACGGACTATCGTGAGCTCGTCCATCATGGCCATGGCGGATCACCAGGGGCAGTTGTTGACCACTATTTGAGAAACACAGACTTGTGTGTGTTTCAGTGACATGAACGTTGTCGTACCTGTATGACGTTCTCCTCTGTGGTCTCATAGATGAGCTCGTCGTGGAGCTGCAGGACAAAGTAGGCGCCTCTGGAACGCGACGTCCTGTGACGAGGGACTGGAAGAACACGTCTGATTAATGATCACTGGGTACCAGCAGACTCTGTGTGTGTGTGTGTGTGTGTGTGTGTGTGTGTGTGTGTTGTGGTACCTGCGTGTGCGTGAGACAGCGGGGCTGTGGGGTAGAGCGCTCGGAGTCGTCTCTGGATGTTGACGGTAGCGAGTTTGACGATGTCAGCGGCTGAACCCTGTACAGTCGTATTCACAGCCTGACGCTCTGCCTGAGGACACGTTCAACCATCATCTCTGACAACACAAACTGATCTTTATACAATTCATGCATGAAAGGGTTTTATATTATTCATAAATATCTGAGTATGGGTCAATACTCTCTGATTGGCTGGCACTGTACGTTAACACCTGTGTAGTACACACACACACACCACAACACCACACAGTCATTATCACAACCTGTTCTCCAGCGGTAACAACAACTAGGACCTTTGACGAGGAGAACGGAGGATTCAGGTCCTGGTGCCGACTGACAGCTGAATGTGGATCCCATCCTCACCAAACTCGTCAGGTTTGTACATAAGTTCATCTTCCCATATTAACTGTCCACGTTTTTCCTGGTTTTGATCCGACCACATGAAATTTTGTGACAGTTGACCCCCCCCCCCCCCCCCGTGCGTGAATGAAATTACAGAACAATCGCCGAAGAATTGAGACAAATCCGATTTTTTTAAAAAATCTCATCAATCGTGAGCAAAAGGGATTTCCAGAGTTTTTTAGTCATTTTCTGTGAGGTAACATGTACACCGGTGGGAACAGGCTGGAAACGTTTCACGACGACACAGTCAGAACCTTTGTTGTGACTTTGCTGACAGACAGATGAACCTGATCCGTGTGTGTGGAACCTTACGTGGGCTTTGATGTGTGTGTTGGTGTTGGTGATTCCAGGCAGGAATCTTCTGCGGCCCATCAGAGTCTGGACGTATCCCGTTCTTCACACAACCCCTCACCGTCTCCCTGAGAAACGTGTTGACCCCTGAAAGCCACGACACAACCGGAGAATCGGTTGTAACAGTTGTAACTCGTCCACGTCCAATCAGGACGACTCTCAGAGAGTCGGATGAATAAGAAATGTGGTGGGTACAGAGACACACAACAACAACAACAACAACAACAACAACCACCATGACCGAACCAACATCATATCCTCATTAAAAAAAATAGCTGGTGGGAACAAAATGAATCTCGACAAAGTGGTAGTTTGTAATTCCGTGGTGGTAGTTTTGTCGTTCTGTGGTGGTAGTTTGTCATTCTGTGGTGGTAGTTTGTCGTTCCGTGGTGGTAGTTTGTCATTCCGTGGTGGTAGTTTGTCGTTCCGTGGTGGTAGATTGTCATTCCGTGGTGGTAGATTGTCATTCCGTGGTGGTAGTTTGTCATTCCGTGGTGGTAGTTTGTCGTTCCATGGTGGTAGTTTGTCATTCTGTGGTGGTGGTAGATTGTCATTCCGTGGTGGTAGTTTGTCATTCCGTGGTGGTAGTTTGTCATTCCGTGGTGGTAGTTTGTCGTTCCGTGGTGGTAGTTTGTCGTTCCGTGGTGGTAGTTTGTCGTTCCGTGGTGGTAGTTTGTCGTTCCGTGGGTGGTAGTTTGTCGTTCCGTGGTGGTAGTTTGTCGTTCCGTGGTGGTAGTTTGTCGTTCCGTGGTGGTAGTTTGTCATTCTGTGGTGGTAGTTTTGTCATTCCGTGGTGGTAGTTTGTCATTCTGTGGTGGTGGTAGTTTGTCATTCTGTGGTGGTGGTAGTTTGTCATTCTGTGGTGGTGGTAGTTTGTCATTCTGTGGTGGTAGTTTGTCATTCCGTGGTGGTAGTTTGTCATTCCGTGGTGGTAGTTTGTCGTTCATTACCTCTGTATCTGTTTTTGAAGCTCTGGATGTAGCAGGCTGCGTCGTCCTCCTCCACTCCCATCTGCTCCCCCAGAGTCTTGGCTCCCATTCCGTAGATGATGCCGTAACAGATCTGTAAAACACACACCGACGCCGTGAACGAACTCCCGCCACCCCAGCGTGTTCCTGGTGCGTGTCCTCCTGCCCCCCCGCTCCTCCCAGGACCTGTTTGGCTTGTTGTCGGAGTCCGTCGGTCACCCGTCTGCGGGTCGATGCTCTTCCACTCGGCAGCGATGCAGCGGAAACACGTCGGCTCCTCCGTTCAGCACCTGTCACACACACACACACACACACACACACACACACACACACACACACACACACAACACACACACACACACACTGTGTGGTGTGTTCATCCCGTTGGTGTGTTTCTGCTGTCCACAGACTGTTCTAACCTGTAGGAGCCGTGGGTCTTTGGACAGGTGAGCTAACACCCTCAACTCCAGCTGAGAGTAGTCGGCTGCGAGGATCATTCCCCCTGCAGACGTGTCAGGACACACACACACACCACACACACACACACACACACACACACACACAGACCTCCAAATGACCTCCAATGACCTCTGACATGCTGTTTCTACATACTGAATCAGGGTTGGAGCCCTCAGTCTGCTCGTATCATTCCTCACTGATCACATGTTTTTTATTGAACAAACTGAACGGAAACAGAAACAAATTACACTCTTGTTATATCTGAATTGTCCTTAAATATGTTCAGGCCCATTTTAGTTTTTAGACAGAGCCCTGGAAGTCACATCAGGTTTTCAAGACACTAAATTGTCCCCACAAGATCATTTATTTGGAGTCAACGTCAGCTGCACAATAGATCAGTCTGAGAAAACTCTGGAGAAAATCCAGTAAACCCTTGGTGGTGGTCAAATAATGGTCAAATAATACAGCATTTCTGTCATTCTGTGTTTGTACTTGACAACCGTTCACTCACCTGGAAACGGGACGAAGGCGTGTCTCATGCTGACGGAGAACGCCGGGCCTCGTTCGGGACTCTCAGCGACCACCGACTGTCTCCTCTTCCTGTTGGGGAAACATGGCTGACGATCAGGAAATCACAGGGCTCGACTGTGGCCCGGCGGAGAGGCTACCTGAGTTGGATGTTTTCCGTGGTAACCGTCCTGTGAAGGCGGGCCCTCTGCCACCGCTGTGGGCAGGTGGATCTCAAAGTCTTTGGGGACGTTCTGGATGTTGGGGTTCGGTGAAGCTCACGCGACCTAAAGAGGAGAAACCACACTGGATGCTCCACGCGCCCGTCTCCATGACAACGACAAACGTGGCCTGTGTGCTGACCTGTGGCCGTGTGCGTCTGGGCGACGGGGGTAGATCCTGTCCATCCCCAGGGAGGGGTGGTGCTTCCTCTCCCTCTGCAGCGGGAACACCACTTTGGTCAGGGCGCTGGTGATCCTCCTCCACTCCAGGATGACGCCGGCAGCGGGTGCAGAGGACGCCAGCTTCTCTAGAACATCCTGACAGAACATCGCCCGTCAGCCGTCGGCCCACCGACACCACAGGCTGCAGCTCATTGCCCCCCCACCCCCCCATGTCACCTTGGTGGTGCTGAACTGCTTCCCCAGGCGAACTCGGCCCGCCTCCTCTGCGGGTGTAGCCCAGGGTCTTCTTACATTTGGCCCCGCCCACATCACCGTTTGGAGGCAGGTGGAGCTCAAAGAACAAAACCTAGAGCCCAGGATGCGCGCGCGCGCGCACACACACACACACACACACACACACACACACACACACACACACACACACACACACACACACACACACACACACACACACACACACACACACACACACACACACACACACACACACACACACACACACACACACACACACACCTGTGAGTAAAACCTACAACAACCACCAACCGTAAGAAGGGACCCAAACCTCCCCTGACCCCAGCTGACCCCGGCTGACCCCAGCTGACCCCAGCTGACCCGGCGCTGTCTCAGACCTGTGCGACGTCATCGACGCTGGTGAGCGAGAAGCTGCGTCCAGCCAGGTCGTACGCCTGTGATTCCAGCGCCGACAGTTTGGCCTGCATCACGTGCTTCTGTCGCTCGCACTCGTCAGCACTGAAGCCGACTCCGTTCAGTTCCAGCAGAGCCAGACACACCTGGGACGGCATCTCGGTGCTCCGGAAAAACTCTGAACACCAGAAAACATCCGTGTGAAACATCTCAGCGACAGGTTGTGTGACGGCGCGGCCTTCCTACCCAGCACGTCGTCTTTCTCCAGCAGTCCCGTCACGTGGTTCATGACGGCGTAGACGAGCACGCTCGTGGTCGCCGCCCTCACACGCGGACAGTGTGCCCGCGCATTCCCCAGTCCGTCCAGCAGAGGTAACTCCTCCGGGACAGTACACGGTCACCATGTTGGGTAGAGTCCTCTCCTCAGCGCCCGGGTCCAGCAGCCAGCACGCCACCTACAGGACACATGCTGCTTAGTGACCTCAGCCCCGCTGGGCTCGGAGAACCTGTCCAGTGGAGACGGGACGGTTCCTTTGGAGACGTGTGTGGTCAAATGGAATCGTAACGTTTCATGTGTTCTTAGATCGGACCTTTCTAAATGCTGAATGAATACTTCCATTGTTGAGATGTGTCAGTGTTTGAACTGCAGCTACGGTGTCAGACGTACGGTGGCCCAGAGGTGAAAATCACCCCACCCAACCAGGAAAAAAAATGACAAAAGGACAACTTCTGACATGTTTGGATCCAGATGAAACTTGGTGGAACTATGGGGATAATGTTCTACGATAACCAGACAAATATCACACAAACAGATTCACACATTCACCGCTTTACGGTGGACTGTGTGTCGTGAATGTTCTTCAACAGTAGAAAGGTGAAACTGTGACTGACTGACAAACTGGGATCACTAACATAACGGACATTACAATCAGGAATATTTCTAGAACTGTGATTTACTTACACATTTGTCTCCAGTGAAGTAACTGGTAGTTTAATTATGTAACTAGTTTAGTCACCTTTGGATCTTCGTACTTCCCGTCCAAGCTGATGTCACAGCTCAGCACCAGCGTCTTATACACCTGGATGATGTCGTACGTCACCACCACCCTCCCCCGCAGACCAGACGACGAGCGTTCAGACAGGACGTCACCTCCCGCAGACGCTCGCTCACCGGCAGCTCGACGTCCAGGGCCGGGGGCTCCAGGCTGGAACTCAACCCTGAGGGGAAACAGAGGTCGGTGGGCCGTGGGTGGGCCGTCGGGGGAAGGCCGGTGCGTCGTCGGTGCGTCCGTACCTTTGCTCTGCTCCTGCTGGAGGGGACACGTAGTAGGCATCTCTCTGTCCCCAGCACACAGACAGTCCCACCCAGCACCAGTCCTCCACTGTCTCTGACTGGAAAACCATCAGCCAGCCTCTGATGGGATCCTGACATGGAACACAGTCCAGCAGTCAGTCAGACTGTATCCATCCACGGTTCATTCAAACCCACCCAGAACCACGACGCAAGAATGATTACAAAACGATGACAAGAGGAAACACTGACAAATAAAATACAAAGAAAATGAAAGCTAGCAGGTGATAAGATAGTAAAATAAAACCAAATATATTAAAAGAGAAACAGACATAAAAACATGATTCAAACTCAACAGTCTGAGGTGCATAATAATAAACATTCAAATACATACATACAATACATACAAATGTCTCTCACCCTCTCCTATGTTTCCCTCCCGCGACCTCCTCTGGCTCCCTCCTCTCACAGGCCAAAGCAATGGAGTACCGATCCTGTGTTTTCCCACTCGCTGATGAACGTGCTGAAGAGGCGTCGGTCACTTGCCACATCGATGATGGAGAAAGTTCCAGAGTCGCTGGAGCAGAGTGCTGCGTCCTGGGAGAGCTGCAGAGTGAACCCCTCGTCCGTGTCTGACGTTTCAGCCTCAGGTCTCATGTGGAGGCCGTGCGTGGGGGAACCGGGGCGGAGCACCGTCCTGCTCCGATTCTGGCTCCGCCTCCACATCCGACTCTTTTTTGTCAGCAAACGAGCCGGAAAGGTCTTTGCTACGTTTGGGCCGAATGTCCGGACACTTTGCGCACGCTGAGGGCGTCGAGCGGCCTGAGCGGCTGAGCTGGGACGGGCGACCGGGACACAGGAGGTGGTCAGTTTTATCCGTGGGGTGACGGGCGGCGTTTGCTGCGTCGGGGGGATGAGGTCACCGGCGGAGCCTGGTCTCTCTGCGACATCCGGCTTCCCTCTATCCTGACCAACGGGTCGAGGAGGGTCCGTTAGCCCGGGGCCGTCTGCTGCAGCAGCAGCGAAGGAGTCGTTGGCTACGAGGGCCGACGCGTTGCTCCACGTGTCCGACATGCTGGGCCAGCGGTCGAGGATCTCCTGCAGACCGGGGCTGCAGTGAAGGCCGCCGGCGGGTGGATCCTGGATCTGTTTTAACATGGTGTGATCCGACAGAGAAGCAGGGACTTTCTCCTCTTCTTCTTCCTTCTCGGACACGGTTCCACCCTCGTCCCTTCCCCCCAGGTCTCCGTCACAGGGATTCTTCTGGCCTGCGTCACACGGACGTGTTTCCCTGCTGACGTGTGCTCTCTGAGCGGGGGGAGCCGCAGCCGTCGCAGCAGGTTCACACCGTGACCGTGGTTCCTCGGTCAGATCGGGGTCAACGTTCCGTTGCGGTGATTCGTCACGGTTCGCTTCTGGCTCTTTCCCTCCGAACCCGATCTGTTTGTCCAGAAAGTGTTCGCCCCACCAACACTGAGTCGCCCCATTCGGACAGGTTGAAAGAGGACTCGCCCCATTGGATGGCCTCCTGCTTCTCGGCCTCTTCGTCGGCCAGACGCTGGCTGCGGCGGCGGCGGCGCTGCTGCTGGCCGATCGCCTCCTCCTCCTCCTCTTCCTCGTCCTCCTCCTGAGCGGCCAGCAGGGGGCTGTCATACAGGCTGTCGAACAGGAAGCTACTGCTTCTGTTGACGTGGTCAGACGCAGCTTCATCCACACCGCCGTCAGGGTCCGCTGACACCTGTGACAACATCCAGCATTTGAACCCTTTAAGTTATCACTGCCAGTACATTCACCTGGCATACTTTGGAGTACCGTAATTACACAACTATTTGTGCCATCAGAAATCAGTTCCTGAAAGCTGTCATCGGTTCCTCTACCTGGAGTGAAGAAGGAGCTAGGAGAAGGAGTACACATCCTTCGGTTCCTGGAAGTCGCTGCTGTCATTACGGTAATGACTCGCCAGCTTCCGACACCAGAGAAAATGGATTGATGGAGGTTTTCTCCTTCTAGCGTCTTCTACATGCCACGTAGAAGAACCCATGACACTTCCCAGCCTTCAGGAACCGTTGGTTTTCTGATTACCGTAATTACCATACGTGAACACATGTACAGACGACTGATGACTGACCTGGTGGCTGGTGTCTCAGGATGAGCTCCATCTGACTGTCAGTGAGGGAAAGGTGGAGTGTGGGCTCCAGCCCCTGGTCTCCTCCATCTCCAGCTCCCATTGGCCGTGTCCCTCCATCCCTTCCCGTGTCGTCTGTGGGTTCGTTCTCTGGCTGGGCGATGATCCTCTCCGTCTGCGTGTCCAGTTCAAAACTGTCCCCGAACGTCTCTTCTTCCTTTCTGACGTGGGGGTCTTCCAGTCCTGCGTACAGCTCTGGAGATGAAAAGGTGTCCACCTCTCCATCGCCCTCTCTCCTTCTCCGTTTGGCCCCAGGTTCGAGGGGAGGGGTGGAACCCTGGGGAGTGGAGGTGGTGGAGTGGTGCAGGTCTTTGTCTGTCTGAATGGAGTGCAGGACTTTGCTGAGGACTCTCGAATGCACCGCTGAGACGCTGGGATTCGATGTGCAAACACGTTGTTGCCCTTCTGCCCTGGATGTCGGGGCTCTGAAGCGAGGGGGCGACAGAGGGGGAGGACCCGGCTCCGGGGGTGGTTGGAGTTGAAGTGAAGGGCTGGAGACGATGTCAGATAATTCCTGGGTGAGGCTTCGTTCAGATCCGGTGGGACCATTTGGTTCTTTTCTGGCTGACACCTGACTCCGATCCACCTTTTCCAACTCTCGTCTTCTCTGGGGAGATTTGTGGCGACGTTCATCATGATTTTCTTCTTCATTCTCGCCGGGTACGTTCAATCTTCTCTGGTGTTCCTTTGCGTCTGTCACTCTCTCCGCCGGAGTTTCTTCTACTTCACAAATGTCTGCCTTTCTCTCCCCCTCCACCACCTGGTTTTCCCTCGCCCCCGCGCCCCCCTTCAGCCCGTTCTCCTCTCGTCTTCTGCTCGGCGTTCCGTGGCCTCCCTGTCCCTGGTCTGTGGTGACTTGTGGCTGTGCCGGTTGGGAGCTGACCCAGGAGCTCGGCGGGTCACCGCTGAGACAGTGGTCTGTGGCGTTCACAGCAGGAGCCCCGGCAGGGAGCGTTGTCGGGTCCCACTGGACTCCCAGCTGGGCCAGGTCGTCCTGAAGGAGGAGCCTCGCCTCCGCCACGATCGCAACCGCTGCTTCCTGCTCCGTCAGAGCCCGCCCACCAGTGACCCCACACACAGCGGAGGTTCCGTCGCTCAGCCCGCCTCCATCTCACTCTCGTCCACCGCGCGCTTCAAGCTGAGGAGGAACACCAGTGTGACAGGAGGGGATAAGATGTCATGGTTCAGGGTTCACACGAGTCTTGTCTTTTAGGTGTGACACAATCAAGCTGTTTTACATACGATCGATAAAGTAAATAATGTTGTCTTTAAGTTTTATTTCTGTTTTGCCTCAAATAATAATCATAATACACTGCAAACATTCAAGATCTTACTCAGAATATTGGTCTTATTTTTCTCATCAAAATGTGTAATTGATCGTTTTTTTTTAAAATCACCTGACATGTAAAATAAGACACAACACCAGAAAACGTCACCATAGTCAACAAAAAATGTTTTTTTCCTATTATCCTAGATTTTGACCAGAAATAACAACTATTCTTGGTGAGTCTTTGAGTTGACTGATATGGGTTTGTGTCACTCGCCTCTTAAACGGGACGGCGTTCCTCAGGGCTTTCTCCACGTCGGCCACTGACGCCCTGGCGAGTTCAGCGACGGTACAGAGGCCCTGAGCGTACAGCGCTCTGGCTCGGGTCGCACTCAGAAGGGAAACTCGGACCAGGTCCACCAGCTCCCTCTGGACCCCAAAGCTCAGTCTGGTCTGGTAGTGGGACAACAGCAGCTCCATGTTGCTCCAGCCCAGACGCCTGCAGAACACCGTCACCATCCCTGAGGGGACACACCCAGTGTTGTTGGTTTGACATCGACTGAAAACGTCACAGACACGTTTACGGACGAGTACAACAGATAATGAAAACTCAAAAAAGTCAAAGACTCTCAATGAACCAGAAAATCCCCCTCGTTGAGCTCTTTTAACCTGGGTCTGGTCCACGGGCCACAGGTTGAGAACCCACCTACTGCTGGAACTGCGGTGATTCCCTGAACGCGTAGATCTATAGATACACTAGGGTTCAAAAGTTTGGGGTCATTTAGAAATGTCCTCCTTTTTGGAAGAAAAGCTTTTTTTTTTTTTTTTCAATGACGACAACGTTAAATGAATCAGACTCGTCTAGACAGGTGGTCAATGACTCTTCTAACTGGGAGCAGATGATTGTAATGGAACATCTACGTCCATCTCCAGAGGCCATCTCCACCAACCATCACTCCTGTGTTGTAATGCTACATTTTGTCAGCTAATCATGTTAAAAGTTGGATGGTGATTCGAAAACCTTTGTGCAATTATGTTTGCACAGATGAACACTGTTGATGAGAGAAGATCTGGAGCTGAAACTGTCTGGATGAGCCCAAACTTTTGAACGGTACTTTGTCCTCCTGCTCATTTTCATTCAAGGACTGGGATTCTCTTCCTTTGGTTCGTCTATTTACCTTAACGTTGGTTTTGAATGAAATAATATGAAGCAGGAACCTGCATACGTAGCAGCAGACTGCTGGAGAGACTGTAACTGCCCACGACTGCAGTTGTACTTGGATGCGACCGATCCCAGAGGCACCTCGTTCACCAGGTCCTGTAGAACCAGCGTGGTGAAGAACCTGTGACGAGACAACAAGAACGAACCCAGTGAAGAAAAGAAACGGGGTGGAGGCTCCTGTAAACCACGTCCACACATCACCGTTTGTGAACGGCCATTTGTCTTCGCTGCTTCTCCGTCTTGGCGACAGGTTTGCAACTGACGGAGCCGGGCGAGAACCCCCTTCCTGAACGCCCACCAGCTCGGCCACCCCGCTTCATGGAGGAGGACAGCTGCTCCCACAGACAGAAGAACTGGTACCAGTCGATGGTGGTCCACTCGGCGTACAAGGGTGTGATCTGAGCCGGGGGGTCAAACAACGTCTGCTGAGGGCTGCTGGGGTGGTGTGTGTGTGTGTGTGTGTGTGTGTGTGTGTGTGTGTAGATCAGATGTGTTTCTATCTACCAGATAGAGAATGTGCAGGTCGTTTTCCAGCACAAAGCCTTTCATCGCCCGCTGGAGATCTGCAAATATCCCCAGAGCCTCTGGAGGGGAAAGGGAGGAGGAGAGGGTGGCGGCACCGAGCTGAGTGGGGACAGTAACGCTCCTCTGGAGGGGGGCACACACACACACACACACACACACACACACACACACACACACACACACACACACACACACACACACACACACACAGAGAGGGTGACGGTCCGTGTGGGAAAGGGGACTTTGGAAAGGTCACATGGATGTAAAACAATTTCAATGACATCATCGGTGTAAGGGGGCTAATTCCACTGCTGTAGGACCGTCCTACCACCTCCACCAAGGAGGGTAATGGCTGTTGTCAAAAATATTTTAAAAACATATTGGGTGGAAACGAGTTGCATGGTGGAGGTCTGTGCTCTCCGAGTGCTTTTTCAAATGTCGACCTCTGTTTCTAACTGTCACCATGATTCATCTGCCCTTTGAACTCAAACTGGTTGGATCTTTAAATCCATCTTTTACTTCATGGCTTTGCAGTCATGGGTTGTAGATTCAAACTGTCTTTTAATCGTATCGGTCATCATCTGTGTGCTGCTGGCTGGAGTTTACAGGTTAAATGAAGGTCAAATACAACCATAAAATGACCCCAAAAAGAGACGCTATGAAACGTCTTTGCAGATTCTGTTTCGATGTGACGTCAACTGAATCGGTAACTGAACGGTTTGCTCGCTGACACAGGTGACACACAGGTACCTTGTCCGTGCTTCTGGATGCTCATGAATTCATTCTCCATCAACCATTCAACACAGGCCTCTATCGCCCCCCTTGCTGGACTCCTCCAGGGACTCCTCTTTGCCGTCACACCTCATGCTGGCAGCCAGTAACGTGCAAGAAGCGTACAGCCTGACATCCTGCGGGGTGCTGGCCACGCCCCCGACAACAATCTGCCAGTCAGGATGACGTCAGTGACAGTCAGGAACATCGAAGAATCGATCCACACCGACTTCAATTTCAATCCTACCTCCAGGGATGGCGCGTAGGCATGCTGGTGGTGACTCCCTCGCCCTCCCTCCTCACCAGGCAGCTGCTGATTGGCTGAAGAGCTCCGCTGAGGGAGGCTGACACCTTTCTGACGCTCTGCCTCCTTACACAGCAACAGACTTTCCCCTGGAGGGAGGACACGAGCGAAGGGAACGATCTCTGACCAGTGACTACATCACGACCCACATCCAACGGAACCAAACCCGGGCAGATGGAGCCGAGCTGGAACCGTGGAGCGGGGAAAGCGCTAGCCTTTGCTTTTATTGTGTACCTGTGGTGTCCACTCCTTTTCTCCCCGCCCGTCCAGCCATCTGTTTGTAACGTGAGCGGGTCCAACAGGTGGTCCGTTGAACATAGGGGTTCGAATGATGACCCCTGCGGGCCGGGAGGTTCACCCCCGACGACAGAGTGGAGGTGGCTGCCAGGACCTTCACCAAGCCTGACGGAAGGCTCCCTCCAGCACGTCACGTTCATCGAACGTCAGACCTGGGACAAGTCACGCTGGTTCTTACTTCCACCGGGACGGCGATGATTTCACCGGCACCGGTTCATTTTCTCATTTCATGACGAAACAAACTTCTTGGCTGTGTTCAGTAAACCTGCTCGCTGGTGAATGACATGAGGAAAAGCTGAGAGAACTGTTTAGTCCTGACTTTGGAAAAGAACACACCCAGAACCCTTCCTGTCCTCCTCCCATGGAACATTTGGATGTTTTGAACTGAACAGGTCACGTTTGATGTGTGATGATGATGATAACAGGTTTCATCTTGTCACACGTGTGTCAACTAGGATTGATCGACTCTCAGCGTTTCCTACTGAAGGAGAATCGTGTCCTGTGTGTTTACCGGCGTGGTGGAACGCCACCCCCCCCACGGCACGGTGCGCTGGAGGATCGGGTCTAAACCCGCGGGGGGTTCGTCTCAAGCTGGGCGACGACGTCCCACCAGACCGCTCTGATCCAGACCCACCGGTGGGGGCTCTGCCTCACTCGGAGCGCCTGCAGGAGCTGTGGTCAGCGTCAGTGAAAAAACAGACAGAACAAACGGGGGTCAGTGTGTAGTTCAGAACATGGGGGTGGGGAGTCCATCAGTCTCAACTGTTGGTGCCGCCTGGCCCGTTTCAGAGAGCAGGTGCAGTGAACAATCACTAGAATGTAGAAAAAAGAGCTAATGTTTTTAGACGTGTGCGTCCGCCGCTGAAGAAAATAAAACTATGAGATAAAAAGTCCAAACTACAAATGTGTGTGTCCGTTTTGTGGGACTCGGAACCTGTACTGCAATTATCTCCAGATGATGACTTTTCATTTCATCATTTTTGCTTATTACCTCCTAATTTCTACTTTTTATGTCTTTTCATTCCTCCAGTGGTGGAAACGGTCAATGACTCATGAACTGAATTCCTACATGAAGATTCAAAGACGGCTGGTTTGATTTCCGTCGGTTTACGTGAAAAACTGTAAAGTTGACAAACCTCTAAAGCTGCTCCCTGGAACAGACCCCGGTGGGTGACATGCTGAAAGTATTTACCAGCATGTCTGAGGTTGTAGAACTCTCTGGCGATGCTGTCGGCCAGTTTCTCACACCAGTTCTTCGACGGACAGAAGAGCAACACAGCGTGTCCGTCCCGCACCGTCTCATAACACAAGCTGACTATGTGCCTCGTCGTCGCCCTGATGAATACACACACACACACACACACACACACACACACACACACACACACACACACACACACACACACACACACACACACACACACACACACAGACACAGACACAGACACAGACACAGACACACAGACACACACAGACACTTGTTGTAGTGGCGAGGAGGGATGACTCCTGACTGAAGACGGACATGGGACCACCTCTGTGCCGTTTACCTTAACCTGGAGCGCAGGAGTGAACTGTCGAACCACAGACAGGCTCTTGTCGTAGATGTTTGCTGCCCACCTTCAGATGCTCCTGCAGGGGCACAGGTCTGAAGTCGGTCTGGTAAAGCTCTGCACTCAACCAGCCAGCCAACAGGGACAGGTTGGGCAAGGTGGCGCTCATACCTATTATTTGTACGCCGTCGGACAGAGACCTGCACAGACAGAAGGACACATGAACATGTGGAGGTCACAGACGGTCCCGTCGGACCAGGAGGACTTCACACACAAACCCTGATGTGCTCTGCTTCTGTGTGATGTAGCGGATTTTGGTCAGGAGGAGTTCAAGTAGGTATCCTCTCCCTGAATCGCCAACCATATGTAACTCATCCACCACCACCATTCCTGCAGGTGAAAATAACGCACGCTGAAGTCATTCCGACAATGACAACATACGCTACAAGTGTTTGTCTCATTTATAGACACTAAATCAATTTAACACAAGATTTGAACATATTTTTAAAGAAAACACATCACCTAAAAAACTGACTTGATTTTCAACATTTTTCACTTGTCTCTAGCAAATTTTCACTTGAGATAAGCTGAAAAATGTGCCGGTGGAACTATGTTTTTGATTTTAATGAGAAAAAAAACATTGAAAAGTGAAAACAGTGAAAATTTGCTTGAAACCAGTTAAGACTGTCTAAAAAACAAAATTCAACAT
The DNA here is from genome assembly GCF_965212315.1 of Lampetra planeri. Lineage (NCBI taxonomy): Eukaryota > Metazoa > Chordata > Hyperoartia > Petromyzontiformes > Petromyzontidae > Lampetra > Lampetra planeri. Next base: position 30,272 of record NW_027613772.1, read on the forward strand.
TTTGATTTGAAATTGATTTTGCAGTGAAAACTCTGAATCTGTTCATCCTGAATTCAGTTCTATTTTCATGTAAACTGACAAAAATCAAGTCAAACTCTGAAGAGGGCAGCAAGTCAAGTGGCAGTGGCAGTGTCAAGAAGCAAAGGTTCACCCATTGACATTGACCGGGACCGGCCCCAGCATGAACCGAAGAAAACGTCTTCAGAGTTGAATTCAGTTCGTCAGTAACTTTGAAATAAGGAGAATTCTGGAGACATTCTTCCTCATTTCAGGATGAACAAACTCTGGGTTTTCACTAAACCCGCCCCCAGGTCCAGTACCTAGTGTGCCCATGCTGTCCTCCTCAATCAGCCTGTTAATAAGAGAATTAGCCCTCTCGATGGTGCAAACAGCCACATCCAGTGCTGTGAAGCCGCCGGCGGCTGACGTGCTGCCCATGTACCCCTCCACACGTACACCAGCCTCTTCAAATACACTCTGCACGGGGAGAACAGACGTCTGAACAGAACCCTAAAGACCTCAGCGTGTACATGTCGTCCTCCTTACCTGCAGGTAGTGCATCTTCTCTTTGGCCACGGACACAAACGGCAGGATGAAGAGAGCCTTTCTTTTTGTCTCCAATACGCGCTTCAGCATCAGCAGCTCAGACACCAGAGTCTTTCCAGCACTCGTAGGAGCTGCAAGCGATGGATTCAAGGTGAAATTGGACACCTGTAAAGGGACTCCTGTTCATTCCTCAGGTCTTTCCCTCACCGGAGTAGACCAGGTTCCCGCCCTGCAGCACCTGTCCGATGGCGAGACACTGGGCCTGCCATTCGAACATGTGTGTCACTCTGTGTTTCTGGTAGCACTCTAAGACAGGCTTCGGTAAACCCCAACTGGATAACGACAGCTGGTCAGTCTGCGCCGCAGGAGCGCACAAAGCGACGCCTACGGAGGAACACACAGACGGAGATCACATTCCTAACGACGTAACACAAAAATCGACTTGGACTAAACTGAATACAACACAGGGAGAATAAATGTAAAGTAGACACATTCAGAGAAATGTCAGTGTGTGAATAAGTTTGTATGTGTACGTGTAAGTGTACTTTAAAGAATGTTTACTGTTTCAGGACAGAAATTAAATCTAAAGGTTCCCAGTGTTTGCAAAACTGTGGAACAGACTGAGCACTGAAATTAAAAACATATCGAGTACAATTCTGTTTAAAAAGAGTTACAAAGAAATGATTCTTCAGATGCACGCTGGTAAATGATTACGACAAGGTGATTGCTGAATGTTGAATGTGAAATGTGTGTGTGTATATGTATATATATATACACACACCAAACACACATACATTTGTATGCTTCTCGCACATTACAGGCACATCACTGTGTACTGTGTGTTGATTCTCTCACTGTGTGTGATTATATTTTTAAAAAGTACAATTTAGAAGGGACGTTCATACTGCTTCCTCCTCCTTTTTGCTCATGTAAACTCAGTTGGGTTATGAAAGCTACTATTTTGTTTTCAATCTCCTGAAGTTTACTTTCATTTTTGTCTCATTTCATTTTATTTGATTGAAATAAAGATATCAACCAAAAATAAAAGCCACCTGGCTGAGGTAAAGTGTCACCAACAGTACTGAGTTCCAATCCACTGGGGACTGTGAGCACGGAAGCAGACTGATTCTGAAATGATCTCTGGAGTTTGGCCTTTCTCATGGCCGCTGCACGACGTGTGGGACTGAACAAGATGTAGTCGTCGGAAACATCCAGAGATGGAGAGTTCCTTCTTCTGGATGCACGCTTCAGTGCACTGAAAGATAAAGAGTACAAAGACATTTACAAGTCGATAAAAATTTGTGATTTCATTGAAGGACGCTTGATAGCAGTTGGACACGTGCCACGGGGGGTTGGACCCCCCCACCCCCAAATCGGACGGTCTGGAGGTGCTGCCCCTCCTGCTAGGAGCTTATGCTATATGACTGAGTGTATTATCAGAATAAGGACTAGGAAGTCGTTGTCTTTGATCGTCTCCCTCTGCAGAGACACTGGGTTCGGCCCAGACCGGAGTCAGGCTCAGGTCGGAGCAACTTGAAACAGGAAATATTGCAGTGATGTGCAGGTTGACTTACCGGGTGAGCTTTCTGCTTGTTGACCACTATTTTTCTTCGGAGAAAATGCACTGGTGGATGCCGGCACCGACTGCCCGTTCTGTGGAGCTCCATCAACTCGCTCCGATTCCTCCGAGTCTCACTGAAGAGAAGCTGCTGAGCGAGGTCTTTGCTGTCAGATGGCCATGCTGGTTTCCTTCTGTCTTGGAGTCCATGTTCAGCCTTCCTCTTCCTGTCCTGCAAGCAGGGACGCCCCCTGTGCTCCTCCGTCTCCTGTCGTTGGGCGAAACTGTGTCTGGTGCAGGATTCACTGCGTCAAGGAGCATCCAGCACCTGAAGCATCTCTTCATCAAGAGCCAATGTGGATTGTCCCCAGCTGGGATGCAAGAAAAACACATACACCAAACGATTGAGCTACAGCAGGGCCCGTTCAGTCAATACGCTTCACTGGAATGAAGACATGGCAGAAAGGAATTAATTGTTATGATAATAATGTAAATATAAATGCTGTTTTGTTCTTTTTCAGGATCAACAGATATTCTTTTTTTGTGTATATCCTTGATGAAGTTGATGACATCAGTTTATACAATATTTGTGGAAGATTTGCACCTGTATACAAATGTTTTGGGACAACAGACACATAAACCTTTCTGTCACACTGACAACTAACAAACATATGCCACACTGCATTATACAACTATAAGACCAGAGTGTTCAGCTCACACGACTGCACAGTCAACATCTGGCCCCAGGGCCGCTCACAGACCCATCTGGACCCAGACAAGGGGGGGCCGTGGCTTGAGTTGCAGCCGTTCTACAGGTGTGTCTCAAAAAATTATTATGTAACTAGAACATCATCAAAATGTTTTGTCATTAAATCAGATATAATAGATTCATCAGACACAGACATATATTTACAATGTTTATTTCTTTTCATTTTTATTGGTGTGTGTGTTTGTATGGATGGATGTAGCGTGCCAATGTTGGTGGACTGTTATTATTACAATAAACATGACAGATTATGTCATGAAGTGATGAGATATGTTGTACTTTTATCTCTTCTTTAAGTAGAGAAGAAGACCCACCCGGGTTCTGTTTCTGCTCGGGTTCTGCGATGGGTTGTTCATGTCTGACGGGTGATGGCTGCTGTCGTCCTGGGGCTCCTCGGGAGTCTGAAGGCTGCTCACAAACAGCTCACGTTAACGGTTAACACCGACGGTACTCGCTGCCGACACATTCGCGCTGACATATTTTCGACAACGATAATTACTTGACTATTCGAGCATCAAAAAACGTCAAACGGTTAGGGAAAGATGAAAAGTTGCTCAGACGTTTCCCCTACCTGGGAGAAGGGGAAAACGTCCATCGTAATGACAGTGACATGGCTGTTGTCAACTTTCAGAGTATGATCGACGTTTTCCTCCTTCTCCTTGCTCTTGTCTCACACCAGGCGGGGGAACCGAGTGGACACTTC
>NW_027613773.1:5000-33828 GCF_965212315.1 Lampetra planeri
TCCTCTTAGTTACGTCACTGGGGGGGGTGGGTGCGGACGTGACGTCATGGGAGGCCCTAACCGACAAAGAGAGAGGACAGAGACCGCGTGTGGCGGTGACGCGGCTCCCTCCGCCATCCATTTTTGGCGGTAATTTTTTTTATTTTCTATTTCTTTGGGGGAATTTTTTTTCTTTTTCTTCTCGTCTCGGCCACTTCCTCTCCCCCGCCTCTTGATGGTGAATCCCGCGGTTTTTTTTGTTTCGTGAGGGTTCTGGCGGGGTGGTGGTGGTGTTATTTATACCGCACTATATTTTTGTTTCAACCGGTCAAGTCCGGCGCGCTACTTTCTCGGCCCCACGGCCCCTTCACCCGCCCAACGTCTCACTCCGCGGTGGGAGGAGGAGGGTCGGGGCGGGTTTAAAATCTAATTCCCCGCACGCTAAATTTCGACTGAAACAACTTTCGTGACTGCAGGAATTCATATTATTGGATGCATTCGGCAAAGTCACGTCGATTAAAACATAAAGAAGAAATATTTTTAAAATAAATAATTTAAAAAAAATCGCCTCATGACGACCGCTTGTGTTTTTTATTTTAATTTATTAATTTTTACTCTTCGGTTCTCTCGGTTAAGTCACGTAGAAAGAACCAAAGAGTAATTGCTGCAGTCACGAAAGCTTCAAATCTAAATATTTATTTTTTATTTTGCTATCTAATTGACTTTGCCACAAAGAACCAAAGAATTTGAATCGCTGCACGCTGATTGGGCAAGCCGGTTGAGACGCTTGGCCAATCAGCAGCCGAAGCTCGCGCGCGACCGTTGACGGTGGGGGCGGGTGTCGGGGGGGGGGATTTCCCGCGCGCGACCGAACACGTGACAGGCCCCCCCCCCCCACGAGTGGATCGATTCCACCGTTACGATTAACATGAATCGACTCAGAAATCGGTTTGCGAATCTAACTTCGATTCTAGGCGACGTTTCGGGCAATGGTCCTTTAGCATGTATTTATCTATTAACCCTGTAAAGAACACTCGCACGGTGGTTTCATTGATTCGGGGTGTGTCGGATTCACTCACCCACTCACGCACGCACACTCATACACCCACTCAACCACTTACTCACTCATACACTCACTCACCCACTCATACACTCACTCATACACCCACTCAACCACTCATACACTCACCCACCACTCGCTCACTCACCCACCACTCGCTCACTCACTCGCTCACTCACCCACCACTCGCTCACTCACTCACCCATTCACCCACTCGCTCACTCACTCGCCCACCCACTCAACCACACACTCACCCACTTACTCAACCACCCACCCACTCACCCACCCACCCACTCACCCACCCACCCACTCACCCACCCACTAACCCACTCATCCACCCACTCACTCACCCACTCTCACCCACCACCCACTCACTCACCCACTCACTCAACCACCCACCCACTCACTCACGCACTCACCCACCCACTCACCCACCCACTAACCCACTCATCCACCCACTCTCACCCACCACCCACTCACTCAACCACCCACTCACTCACGCACTCACCCACCCACCCACTCACCCACCCACTAACCCACTCATCCACCCACTCACTCACCCACTCACTCAACCACCCACTCACTCAACCACTCAACCACCCACTCACTCAGTGTGCGTGGGTCTGTATGGGTCTCTATGAGTATGGGTTTTTATGGGTCTCTAGGTATGGGTCTCTATGAGTGTGGGTCTCTGTGGGTCTCTATGAGTGTGGGTCTCTGTGGGTCTCTATGAGTGTGGGTCTCTGTGGGTCTCTATGAGTGTGGGTCTCTGTGGGTCTCTGTGAGTATGGGTCTCTTTGGGTCTCTATGAGTGTGGGTCTCTGTGGGTCTCTATGAGTGTGGGTCTCTGTGGGTCTCTGTGAGTATGGGTCTCTGTGGGTCTCTATGAGTGTGGGTCTCTGTGGGTCTCTATGAGTGTGGGTCTCTGTGGGTCTCTATGAGTGTGGGTCTCTGTGGGTCTCTATGAGTATGGGTCTCTGTGGGTCTCTGAGTATGGGTTTCTATGGGTCTCTATGAGTATGGGTCTCTATGAGTGTGGGTCTCTATGAGTATGGGTCTCTGTGGGTCTCTGTGTGTCTCTGTGTCTCTGGTAACGATACAAAAAACAGTTCAAAGAGGCGGCTTCCTAAAGAAACCAAAGAGTTTGAAGCGGTTTAAAATATCACCTCGAATCGATTCCCTCGAATGATTCCCTCCTTCTCGATCCGACACGCAGGTTGGAGTCGGAATCGTTGTGGGTGGGGGGGAATAGTGGGGGGGTGAGTAGTGGGTGGGGGGGGTGAGTTGTGGGTGGGGGGTGAGTAGCGGGGGGGGTGGTGAGTAGTGGGGGGGAGGTGAGTAGTGGGGGGTCGGGTGAGTAGTGGGTGGGGGGGTGAGTAGTGGGGGGGTGAGGTGAGTAGTGGGGGGGTGAGGTGAGTAGTGGGGGGGGTGGGTGAGTAGTGGGGTAGGTGAGGTGAGTAGTGGGGGGGTGGGTGAGTAGTGGGTGGGGGTGAGTAGTGGGTGGGGGGGTGAGTAGTGGGGGGGTGAATAGTGGGGGGGGAGGTGAGTAGTGGGGGGGTGGGTGAGTAGTGGGTGGTAGGGTGAGTAGTGGGGGGGAGGTGAGTAGTGGGTGGTAGGGTGAGTAGTGGGTGGGGGTGAGTAGTGGGGGGTAGGGTGAGTAGTGGGGGGTGGGTGATTAGTAGGTGGAAGGGTGAGTAGTGGGTGGGGGTGAGTAGTGGGGGGGTGGGTGAGTAGTGGGGGGGTGGGTGAGTAGTGGGTGGTAGGGTGAGTAGTGGGGGGTGGGTGAGTAGTGGGTGGTAGGGTGAGTAGTGGGTGGGGGTGAGTAGTGGGGGGTAGGGTGAGTAGTGGGGGGTGGGTGATTAGTGGGGGGGGGGTGAGTTGTGGGTGGGGGTGAGTAGTGGGTGGGTGGGGGTGAGTAGTGGATGGTAGGGTGAGTAGTGGGGGGGTGAGTAGTGGGGGGGTGGGTGAGTAGTGGGGGGGGGGTGAGTAGTGGGGGGGGTGGGTGAGTAGTGGGGGGGGTGGGTGAGTAGTGGGTGGTAGGGTGAGTAGTTGGTGGGTGGGGGTGAGTAGTGGGTGGGTGGGGGTGAGTAGTGGGGGGGGGTGGGTGAGTAGTGGGTGGAAGGGTGAGTAGTGGGTGGGGGTGAGTAGTGGGTGGTAGGGTGAGTAGTGGGTGGGGGTGAGTAGTGGGGGGGTGGGTGAATAGTGGGGGGGTGGGTGAGTAGTGGGTGGTAGGGTGAGTAGTGGGTGGGTGGGGGTGAGTAGTGGGTGGGGGTGAGTAGTGGGTGGGGGGGGTGAGTAGTGGGTGGGTGGGGGTGAGTAGTGTGTGGGGGGGGGTGAGTAGTGGGGGGGAGGTGAGTAGTGGGTGGGGGTGAGTAGTGGGTGGGTGGGGGTGAGTAGTGGGTGGTAGGGTGAGTAGTTGGTGGGTGGGGGTGAGTAGTGGGTGGGTGGGGGTGAGTAGTGGGGGGGGGTGGGTGAGTAGTGGGTGGAAGGGGTGAGTAGTGGGTGGGGGTGAGTAGTGGGTGGTAGGGTGAGTAGTGGGTGGGGGTGAGTAGTGGGGGGGGTGGGTGAATAGTGGGGGGGTGGGTGAGTAGTGGGTGGTAGGGTGAGTAGTGGGTGGGTGGGGGTGAGTAGTGGGTGGGGGTGAGTAGTGGGTGGGGGGGGGTGAGTAGTGGGTGGGTGGGGGTGAGTAGTGGGTGGGGGGGGGTGAGTAGTGGGGGGGAGGTGAGTAGTGGGTGGGGGTGAGTAGTGGGTGGGTGGGGGTGAGTAGTGGGTGGGTGGGGGTGAGTAGTGGGTGGGTGGGGGTGAATAGTGGGTGGGTGGGGGTGAGTAGTGGGTGGGTGGGGGTGAGTAGTGTGTGTGTGGGTGGGGGGTCAGTGTGTGTGTGTGAGGGGGGCGTGACAACTGACGTCACATCCGGCCGTGACGTCACCGCGGCGGGTGGGGGAAGAAGACGACAACGACGCAAGATGGCGGCCGCTCCGACCACCTCATCGATGGCGGCGGTCGCGTTCGGCACCACGGACCCGACACTCGCGACAAACTCCACGACGCCGTCGGGCACGCCGGGGACCACGACGACGGCGGCGACGACGACGACGACGGCTTCTTCTTTGGCTCTCCAACAGCAACAACAGCAACAGCAGCAGCGAGGAGTGTTGATCGGAGAACGTCTTTATTCGGGTGTCCGCATCTCTCTGGAGAACTGCGTGATTCCCCCGGAGCGCCTCGCCCGCACGCCCTCGTCTCACGACCGACTCGAGGCCGCCGTGGAGGCGGAGCTGCGCGAGTTAGGCTGCGAGCTCGTGCAGGCCGCGGGCATTCTGTTGCGTCTGCCGCAGGTGACGAGGTGGGGGGGTGGGTGGTGGTGGTGAGGTTGGTGGTGGTGGTGGTGTGGGGGGGTGGTGGTGGTGGTGTGGGGGGGTTGGTGGTGATGTGGGGGGGGTTGAGGTGATGGTGTGTGGGGGGTGGTGGTGGTGTGGCGGGGTTGAGGTTGGTGGTAGTGGTGATGTGGGGGGGTTGGTGTGGTGGTGGTGTGGGGGGGTTGAGGTGGTGTGGTGGTGGTGTGGGGGGGGGGGGGGTTGAGGTGGTGGTGTGTGGGGGATGGTGGTGGTAGTGTTGTGAGGGGGTTGGTTGGTGGTGGTGGTGGTGGTGGTGGTGGTTGAGGTGGTGGTAGTGTGGGGAGGGGTTGGTGGTGGTGGTGTGGGGGGTTGAGGTGGTTGGTGGTGTGTGGGGGGGGTTGAGGTGGTTGGTGGTGGTGTGGGGGGGTTGAGGTTGGTGGTGGTGGTGTGGGGGTGTATGGTGGTGGTGTGGGGTGGTGGTGGTGTGGGGTGGTGGTGGTGTGGAGGGGTGGTGGTGGTGTGGCGGGGTTGAGGTTGGTGGTGGTGGGGGGGTTGAGGTGGTTGGTGGTGGTGTGGGGGGGGGTGGTGGTGGTGTGGGGGGGTTGGTGGTGGTGGTGTGGGGGGGTTGGTGGTGGTGGTGGTGTGGGGGGGTTGGTGGTGGTGTGGGGTGGTGGTGTGGGGGGGTGGTGGTGGTGGTGTGGGGGGGGTGGTGTGGGGTGGGTGATGGTGGTGTGGGGGGTTGGTGGTGGTGGTGTGGGGGGTTGGTGGTGGTGGTGTGGGGGGGTTGGTGGTGGTGGTGGTGTGGGGGGTTGGTGGTGTGGGGGGGTGGTGGTGGTGTGGGGGGGTGTATGGTGGTGGTGTGGGGTGGTGGTGGTGTGGGGTGGTGGTGGTGTGGAGGGGGTGGTGGTGTGGAGGGGTGGTGGTGTGGAGGGGTTGAGGTTGGTGGTGGTGTGGAGGGGTTGAGGTTGGTGGTGGTGGGGGGGTTGAGGTGGTTGGTGGTGGTGTGGGGGGGTGGTGGTGTGGGGGGGTGGTGGTGGTGGTGGTGGTGTGGGGGGGTGGGGGGGATGGTGGTGGGGTGGGGGGATGGTGGTGGTGTGGGGGGGTTGGTGGTGGTGGTGTGGGGGGGTTGGTGGTGGTGGTGTGGGGGGGTGGTGGTGGTGTGGGGGGGTTGGTGGTGGTGTGGGGGGGTTGGTGGTGGTGTGAGGGGTGGTGGTGGGGTGGGGGGTCGAGGTGGCGAGTTTGGGGGGGGGGGTGTGAGTTGGACAAAGGGTTGAGACTACCACCACTACCAATCACCACTACCAATCACCACTACCAATCACCACCACCACTACTACCACCACTACCAATCACCACCACCACTACTACCACCACTACCAATCACCATCACCACCACCACCACTACCAATCACCACTACCACCACTACCAATCACCACTACCACCACTACCAATCACGACCACCATCACTACCACCACTACCACCACTACTACTACTACCAATCACCACTACCAATCACTACCAATCACGACCACCATCACTACTACCACCACCACTACTACCAATCACTACCACCACTACTACCATCACTTCTACCACCACTACTACCACCACCACTACTAGCACTACCACCACCACTACTACCAATCACGACCACCACTACTACCACCACCACTACTACCAATCACCACCACCACTACTACCAATCACCACCACCACCACTACCAATCACCACCACCACTACTACCAATCACCACCACCACTACTACCAATCACCACCACCACTACTACCAATCACCACCACCACTACTACCAATCACCACCACCACTACTACCAATCACCACCACCACTACTACCACCACTACTACCACCACTACTACTACCACTACTACCAATCACCACCACCACTACTACCACCACTACTACCACCACTACTACCACCACTACTACCAATCACTACCACCACTACTACCACCACTACTACCACCACTACTACCACCACTACTACCAATCACCACCACCACTACTACCACCACTACTACCACCACTACTACCACCACTACTACCAATCACCACCACCACCACTACCAATCACCACCACCACTACTACCAATCACCACCACCACTACTACCAATCACCACCACCACTACTACCAATCACCACCACCACTACTACCACCACTACTACCACCACTACTACCACCACCACTACTACCAATCACCACCACCACTACTACCAATCACTACCACCACTACTACCAATCACTACCACCACTACTACCAATCACTACCACCACTACTACCAATCACTACCACCACTACTACCAATCACTACCACCACTACTACCAATCACCACCACCACTACTACCACCACTACTACCACCACTACTACCAATCACTACCACCACTACTACCAATCACTACCACCACTACTACCAATCACTACCACCACTACTACCACCACTACTACCACCACTACTACCACCACCACTACTACCACCACCACTACTACCAATCACCGCCACCACTACTACCACCACTACTACCACCACCACTACTACCAATCACCACCACCACAACTACCACCACTACTACCACCACCACTACTACCAATCACGACCACCACTACTACCACCACTACTACCACCACTACTACCACCACTACTACCACCACCACTACTACCAATCACCACCACCACTACTACCAATCACCACCACCACTACTACCACCACTACTACCACCACCACTACTACCAATCACCACCACCACTACTACCAATCACGACCACCACTACTACCAATCACTACCACCACTACTACCAATCACCACCACCACTACTACCACCACTACTACCACCACCACTACTACCAATCACTACCACCACTACTACCAATCACTACCACCACTACTACCACCACTACTACCACCACCACTACTACCAATCACTACCACCACCACTACTACCACCACCACTACTACCAATCACGACCACCACTACTACCAATCACTACCACCACTACTACCAATCACCACCACCACTACTACCACCACTACTACCACCACTACTACCACCACTACTACCACCACTACTACCACCACCACTACTACCAATCACTACCACCACTACTACCAATCACTACCACCACTACTACCACCACTACTACCACCACCACTACTACCAATCACTACTACCACCACTACTACCACCACCACTACTACCAATCACTACCACCACTACTACCAATCACTACCACCACCACTACTACCACCACCACTACTACCACCACCACTACTACCAATCACCACCACCACTACTACCAATCACGACCACCACTACTACCAATCACTACCACCACTACTACCAATCACTACCACCACTACTACCAATCACCACCACCACTACTACCAATCACGACCACCACTACTACCAATCACGACCACCACTACTACCAATCACTACCACCACTACTACCAATCACTACCACCACTACTACCACCACTACTACCACCACCACTACTACCAATCACCACCACCACTACTACCAATCACTACCACCACTACTACCAATCACGACCACCACTACTACCACCACTACTACCAATCGCCACCACCACTACTACCACCACTACTACCACCACTACTACCAATCGCCACCACCACTACTACCAATCACTACCACCACTACTACCACCACTACTACCAATCGCCACCACCACTACTACCAATCACCACCACCACTACTACCAATCACTACCACCACTACTACCACCACTACCACTACTACCAATCACGACCACCACTACTACCACCACTACTACCAATCGCCACCACCACTACTACCACCACTACTACCACCACTACTACCAATCGCCACCACCACTACTACCAATCACTACCACCACTACTACCACCACTACTACCAATCGCCACCACCACTACTACCAATCACCACCACCACTACTACCAATCACTACCACCACTACTACCACCACTACCACTACTACCAATCACGACCACCACTACTACCACCACTACTACCAATCGCCACCACCACTACTACCACCACTACTACCACCACTACTACCAATCGCCACCACCACTACTACCAATCACTACCACCACTACTACCACCACTACTACCAATCGCCACCACCACTACTACCAATCACCACCACCACTACTACCAATCACCACCACCACTACTACCAATCACTACTACCACTACTACCAATCACCACCACCACTACTACCAATCACCACCACCACTACTACCACCACTACTACCACCACCACTACTACCAATCACCACCACAACTACCAATCACCACCACCATCACTACCACCACCACCACTACTACCACCATCAACCGCCGCCGCCCACCCTCACAGCACGTTTCGTATCGCAGGAGACACGCAGCAGAGAGGTTGGTCACGAGGGGGGAGGGGGGGGGGGGTGGTAGGTGGGGGGTGGGTGGTGGGGGGGGAGTTGGTGGGGGGGGGGTGGCGAGTTTGGTGACTCAGAGCGCGAGATGGCGACGTTTCGGGCGACCTCCTTCCATAGTGGGGGGAGTTGGTGGGTGGGTGGGTGGGTGGTAGGTGGGTGGGTGGGGATTTGGTGGGAGGAGTGGGTGGGTGGTGGGTGGGGGGGGGATTTGGTGGCGAGTTTGGTGACTCAGAGCGCGAGATGGCGACGTTTCGGGCGACCGCCTTTCAAGGTGGGGGGAGTTGGTGGGGGGAGTGGGTGGGTGGTAGGTGGGGGGGGGGGAGTTGGGGGGGGGAGTTGGTGGGGGGGGTGGGGGGGGGGGAGTTGGGGGGGGGGAGTGGGTTCGTGGTAGGTGGTGGGGGGAGTGGGTGGGTGGGTGGTAGGTGGGGGGGGGGAGTTGGGGGGGGGGAGTGGGTGGGTGGTGGGTGGGGGGAGTTGGGGGGGGGAGTTGGTGGGTGGGTGGTGGGGGGGGAGTTGGTGGGGGGGGGTGGCGAGTTTGGTGACTCAGAGCGCGAGATGGCGACGTTTCGGGCGACCGCCTTTCAAGGTGGGGGGGGATCATCCAGCAATGGATAGGCCCTGGTCGATGGTGGTGATGATGGTGTTGGTCGTGGTGGTGGTGGTGATGATGATGGTGGTGGTCGTGGTGGTGATGATGGTGGTGATGGTGGTGGTCGTGGTGGTGGTGGTGGTGGTGATGGTGATGGTGGTGGTCGTGGTGGTGGTCATGGTGATGATGATGGTAATGGTGGTGGTCGTGGTGGTGGTGGTGGTCGTGGTGGTGGTGATGGTGGTGGTCGTGGTGATGATGGTGGTGCTGTACATTTTTAGTCTGCGTGTCTCTCATCATCATCATCACGGTGGCTAGGAGATGTTAATTACCTCGCCCGGTACACAGGAGGTCGTGGGTTCGATCCCGACCCTGACGCCTGATGCTGCTGTATATTTGGAGTTTGCGTGTCTCTCTCATCATCATCACAGTGGCTAGGAGATGTTAACTACCTCGCCTGGTCTACAGGAGGTCGTGGGTTCGATCCCGACCCTGACGCCTGATGCTGCTGTATATTTGGAGTTTGCGTGTCTCTCTCATCATCATCACAGTGGCTAGGAGATGTTGACTACCTCGCCTGGTGTGCAGGAGGTCGTGGGTTCGATCCCGACCCTGACGATGCTGCTGCTGTATATTTGGACTTTGCGTGTCTCTCTCATCATCATCACGGTGGCTAGGAGATGTTAACTATCTCGCCCGTTCTACAGGAGGTCGTGGGTTCGATCCCGACCCTGATGAGATGTTAACTACCTCGCCTGGTCTACAGGAGGTCGTGGGTTCGATCCCGACCCTGATGAGATGTTAACTACCTTGCCTGGTCTACAGGAGGTCGTGGGTTCGATCCCGACCCTGATGAGATGTTAACTACCTCGCCTGGTACACAGGAGGTCGTGGGTTCGATCCCGACCCTGATGAGATGTTAACTACCTCGCCTGGTCTACAGGAGGTCGTGGGTACGATCCCGACCCTGATGAGATGTTAACTACCTCGCCTGGTCTACAGGAGGTCGTGGGTACGATCCCGACCCTGATGAGATGTTAACTACCTTGCCTGGTCTACAGGAGGTCGTGGGTTCGATCCCGACCCTGATGAGATGTTAACTACCTCGCCTGGTCTACAGGAGGTCGTGGGTACGATCCCGACCCTGATGAGATGTTAACTACCTTGCCTGGTATACAGGAGGTCGTGGGTTCGATCCCGACCCTGATGAGATGTTAACTACCTCGCCTGGTACACAGGAGGTCGTGGGTTCGATCCCGACCCTGACGATGCCTGCTGCTGCTGCTGTACATTTGGAGTCTGCGTCTCTCTCCCCGTGGTGGTCACTTGCGTGGATTTTTCTCCGGGTCCTCCGGTATTCCCCAACCTCGTTTAGAGTCAACGTCGCCACACGCTTCAGATTGTTTGGCTGCTGCTGCTGCTATTGATTTGCACGTGGTGATGATGATGATGATGGTTGTATAAGTTGTGTGTGTCTTAGGCTGCTTCTGGGAGGGAGCTAAAAAGTTCAGTGTGGCCTTGCAGCTGGTACAATAAAATAGAGTTCAGTTTTAGTGTGGGTCTCTGTGATTGTGGGTCTCTATGGGTCTCTGTGGGTCTCTGTGGGTCTGTGTGGGTCTCTGTGGGTTTGTATGGGTCTCTGTGGGTCTCTGTGGGTTTGTATGGGGTTCTGTGGGTCCGTATGGGTCTCTGTGGGTCTGTGTGGGTCTCTGGGTCTGTGTGGGTCTCTGTGGGTCTCTGTGGGTCTCTGTGGGTCTGTGTGGGTCTCTGTGGGTCTGTATGGGTCTCTGTGGGTTTATATGGGTCTCTGGGTTTATATGGGTCTCTGTGGGTCTCTGTGGGTCTCTGTGGGTCTGTATGGGTCTCTGTGGGTCTATATGGGTTTATATGGGTCTCTGTGGGTCTGTATGGGTCTCTGTGGGTCTCTGTGGGTTTATATGGGTCTCTGTGGGTCTGTATGGGTGTCTGTGGGTCTCTGTGGGTCTGTATGGGTCTCTGTGGGTTTATATGGGTCTCTGTGGGTTTATATGGGTCTCTGTGGGTCTCTGTGGGTCTCTGTGGGTCTCTGTGGGTCTGTATGGGTCTCTGTGGGTCTATATGGGTCTCTGTGGGTTTATATGGGTCTCTGTGGGTCTGTATGGGTCTCTGTGTGTCTCTGTGGGTCTGTATGGGTCTCTGTGGGTTCGTATGGGTGTCTGTGGGTCTCTGTGGGTCTGTATGGGTCTCTGTGGGTCTGTATGGGTCTCTGTGGGTCTGTATGGGTCTATGTGGGTCTATATGGGTCTCTGTGGGTTTATATGGGTCTCTGTGGGTCTGTATGGGTCTCTGTGGGTCTCTGTGGGTTTATATGGGTCTCTGTGGGTTTATATGGGTCTCTGTGGGTCTGTATGGGTCTCTGTGGGTCTGTATGGGTCTCTCTGAGTATGGGTCTCTGTGGGTCTGTATGGGTCTCTGTGGGTCTGTATGGGTTTGTATGGGTCTCTCTGAGTATGGGTCTCTGTGGGTCTCTGTGGGTCTCTGTGAGTGTGGGTCTCTGTGGGTCTCTATGAGTGTGGGTCTCTGTGGGTCTCTATGAGTGTGGGTGTCTGTGGGTCTCTATGAGTGTGGGTCTCTGTGGGTCTCTGTGAGTGTGGGTCTCTGTGGGTCTCTATGAGTGTGGGTGTCTGTGGGTCTCTATGAGTGTGGGTCTCTGTGGGTCTCTATGAGTGTGGGTCTCTGTGGGTCTCTATGAGTGTGGGTCTCTGTGGGTCTCTATGAGTGTGGGTCTCTGTGGGTCTCTATGAGTGTGGGTGTCTGTGGGTCTTTGAGTATGGGTCTCTGTGGGTCTCTATGAGTGTGGGTCTCTGTGGGTCTCTATGAGTGTGGGTCTCTGTGGGTCTCTATGAGTGTGGGTCTCTGTGGGTCTCTATGAGTGTGGGTCTCTGTGGGTCTCTATGAGTGTGGGTCTCTGTGGGTCTCTATGAGTGTGGGTCTCTGTGGGTCTCTATGAGTGTGGGTCTCTGTGGGTCTCTATGAGTGTGGGTCTCTGTCGGTCTCTATGAGTGTGGGTCTCTGTGGGTCTCTATGAGTGTGGGTCTCTGTGGGTCTCTATGAGTATGGGTCTCTGTGGGTCTCTATGAGTGTGGGTCTCTGTGGGTGTGGGTCTCTGTGGGTCTCTATGAGTGTGGGTCTCTGTGGGTCTCTATGAGTGTGGGTCTCTGTGGGTCTCTATGAGTGTGGGTCTCTGTGGGTCTCTATGAGTGTGGGTCTCTGTGGGTCTCTGTGAGTGTGGGTCTCTGTGGGTCTCTGAGTGTGGGTCTCTGTGGGTCTCTATGAGTATGGGTCTCTGGGTCTCTATGAGTGTGGGTCTCTGTGGGTCTCTATGAGTGTGGGTCTCTGTGGGTCTCTATGAGTGTGGGTCTCTGTGGGTCTCTATGAGTGTGGGTGTCTGTGGGTCTTTGAGTATGGGTCTCTGTGGGTCTCTATGAGTGTGGGTCTCTGTGGGTCTCTATGAGTGTGGGTCTCTGTGGGTCTCTGAGTGTGGGTCTCTGTGGGTCTCTATGAGTGTGGGTCTCTATGAGTGTGGGTCTCTGTGGGTCTCTATGAGTGTGGGTCTCTGTGGGTCTCTATGAGTATGGGTCTCTGTGGGTCTCTATGAGTGTGGGTCTCTGTGGGTCTCTATGAGTATGGGTCTCTGTGGGTCTCTATGAGTATGGGTCTCTGTGGGTCTCTATGAGTGTGGGTCTCTGTGGGTCTCTATGAGTGTGGGTCTCTGTGGGTCTCTATGAGTATGGGTCTCTGTGGGTCTCTATGAGTATGGGTCTCTGTGGGTCTCTATGAGTGTGGGTCTCTGTGGGTCTCTATGAGTGTGGGTCTCTGTGGGTCTCTATGAGTATGGGTCTCTGTGGGTCTCTATGAGTATGGGTCTCTGTGGGTCTCTATGAGTGTGGGTCTCTGAGTGTGGGTCTCTGGGTCTCTATGAGTGTGGGTCTCTGTGGGTCTCTGAGTGTGGGTCTCTGTGGGTCTCTATGAGTATGGGTCTCTGTGGGTCTCTATGAGTATGGGTCTCTGTGGGTCTCTATGAGTGTGGGTCTCTGTGGGTCTCTATGAGTGTGGGTCTCTGTGGGTCTCTATGAGTATGGGTCTCTGTGGGTCTCTATGAGTATGGGTCTCTGTGGGTCTCTATGAGTATGGGTCTCTATGAGTATGGGTCTCTATGAGTATGGGTCTCTGTGGGTCTCTATGAGTGTGGGTCTCTGTGGGTCTCTATGAGTGTGGGTCTCTGTGGGTCTCTGTGGGTCTCTATGAGTGTGGGTCTCTGTGGGTCTCTGTGGGTCTCTATGAGTATGGGTCTCTGTGGGTCTCTATGAGTGTGGGTCTCTGTGGGTCTATGAGTGTGGGTCTCTGTGGGTCTCTATGAGTGTGGGTCTCTGTGGGTCTCTATGAGTGTGGGTCTCTGTGGGTCTCTGTGAGTGTGGGTCTCTGTGGGTCTCTATGAGTGTGGGTCTCTGTGGGTCTCTATGAGTGTGGGTCTCTGTGGGTCTCTATGAGTGTGGGTCTCTGTGGGTCTCTGTGAGTGTGGGTCTCTGTGGGTCTCTATGAGTGTGGGTCTCTGTGGGTCTCTGTGAGTGTGGGTCTCTGTGGGTCTCTATGAGTGTGGGTCTCTGTGGGTCTCTATGAGTGTGGGTCTCTGTGGGTCTCTATGAGTGTGGGTCTCTGTGGGTCTCTGTGAGTGTGGGTCTCTGTGGGTCTCTATGAGTGTGGGTGTCTGTGGGTCTCTGTGAGTGTGGGTCTCTGTGGGTCTCTGTGAGTGTGGGTCTCTATGAGTGTGGGTCTCTGTGGGTCTCTGTGAGTGTGGGTCTCTATGAGTGTGGGTCTCTGTGGGTCTCTGTGAGTGTGAGTCTCTGTGGGTCTCTGTGGGTCTCTATGAGTGTGGGTCTCTGTGGGTCTCTGTGAGTGTGGGTCTCTGTGGGTCTCTATGAGTGTGGGTCTCTATGAGTATGGGTCTCTGTGAGTGTGGGTCTCTGTGGGTCTCTATGAGTGTGGGTCTCTGTGGGTCTCTGTGAGTGTGGGGTCTCTGTGGGTCTCTGTGAGTGTGGGTCTCTGTGGGTCTCTATGAGTGTGGGTCTCTGTGGGTCTCTGTGGGTCTCTGTGGGTCTCTGTGAGTGTGAGTCTCTGTGAGTGTGGGTCTCTGTGGGTCTCTGTGGGTCTCTGTGGGTCTCTGTGAGTGTGAGTCTCTGTGGGTCTCTGTGGGTGTGGGTCTCTGTGGGTCTCTATGAGTGTGGGTCTCTATGGGTCTCTATGAGTGTGGGTCTCTGTGGGTCTCTGTGGGTCTCTGTGGGTCTCTGTGAGTGTGAGTCTCTGTGGGTCTCTGTGGGTGTGGGTCTCTATGAGTGTGGGTCTCTATGAGTGTGGGTCTCTGTGGGTCTCTGTGTGGTGGCCTTACACCCGGTACAAAAGTTAATAGTTTACTATTACGCGCCATTCACTCAACCTCCATTGACCGGCGTGGTGAAGTATGGTCACACAACCGTCACGTGGTCCATGCAGTGACGAGTGGTGACGTTGATGGTGATGATGATGATGATGGTGGTGGTGATGATGGTGGTGATGCTGATCGTGGCGATGGTGATGTTGATGATGGTGGTAGTGATGGTGATGACGGTGCTGATTATGATGTTAATGATGTGAATGGTGGTGATGATGATGGCGTTGGTGGTAGTGATGATGTTGATGATGCTGATGTTGTAGATGGAGTTGATGATGGCAGTGATGATGAAGGTGATGTTGATGGTGGTGGTGATGTTGATGATATTTTATGGTGATGTTGTTGACTGGTGATACTGATGGTGATGTTGATGGTTATGATGTTGTTGATGGTGATGATGTGGTTGATGGTTGTGATACTGTTGATGATGGTGGTGATGATGGTGATGTTGATGTTGTTGATGATGATGATGTTGTTGATGGTGATGTTGATGACGATGTTGATGTTGTTGATGATGGTGATGATGTTGTTTATGGTGATGATGATGTTGATGTTATTGATGATGGTGAGGTTGATGTTGTTGATGATGATAATGATGTTGTTGATGATGATGGTGATGATGGTGATGTTGATGTTGTTGATGTTGTTGATGTTGTTGATGATGTTGTTGATGATGGTGAGGTTGATGTTGTTGTTGATGGTGATGTTGCTGATGATAGTGATGTTGATGGTGATGTTGTTGTTGATGATGATGTTGATGTTGTTTATGGTGATGATGATGGTGATGTTGTTGATGTTGTTTATGGTGATGATGATGGTGATGTTAATGTTGTTGATGTTGATGATGTTGGTGATTGTGATGTTGATGGTAATGTTAATGTTGTTGATGTTGTTAATGTTGTTGATGTTGTTGATGTTGTTGTTGTTGTGACTTGTCAGGTGGCGATGGCGACGGGCCAGGTGCTCTTCCAGAGGTTTTACTACTCAAAGTCGTTCATTAAGCACAACATGGAGGTGAGCGGTCACCTGGGCGGGTGGGTGGGTGACAGAGTGAGAGGGTGAGTGAGAGGGTGAGTGAGAGGGTGAGTGAGTGGGTGAGTGAGAGGGTGAGTGGGTGGGTGAGTGGGTGGGTGAGTGAGTGGGTGGGTGAGTGGGTGGGTGAGTGAGTGAGTGGGTGGGTGAGTGAGTGGGTGGGTGGGTGAGTGAGTGAGAGGGTGAGTGGGTGGGTGAGTGGGTGGGTGGGTGGGTGGGTGAGTGAGTGAGTGGGTGGGTGGGTGGGTGAGTGGGTGGGTGGGTGAGTGGGTGGGTGGGTGAGTGAGTGGGTGAGTGGGTGGGTGGGTGGGTGTGTGGGTGAGTGGGTGGGTGGGGGAGTGAGTGGGAGGGTGGGTGAGTGGGTGGGTGAGTGGGTGGGTGAGTGGGTGGGTGGGTGGGTGAGTGGGTGGGTGAGTGAGCGGGTGGGTGGGTGGGTGGGTGGGTGAGTGAGTGAGTGAGTGGGTGGGTGAGTGGGTGGGTGGGTGGGTGAGTGAGCGGGTGGGTGGGTGGGCGAGTGAGTGGGTGGGTGAGTGGGTGGGTGGGTGAGTGGGTGAGTGGGTGGGTGGGTGGATGAGTGGGTGGGTGATAGGGTGGGTGAGTGGGTGATAGGGTGGGTGGGTGGGTGGGTGAGTGGGTGGGTGGGTGATAGGGGTGGGTGGGTGGGTGGGTGGGTGAGTGGGTGGGTGGGTGGGTGGGTTCTTGAGTGAGTGGGTGAGTGAGTGGGTGAGTGGGTGGGTGGGTTCTTGAGTGAGTGGGTGGGTGGGTGATAGGGTGGGTGGGTGAGTGGGTGGGTGGGTGGGTTCTTGAGTGAGTGGGTGGGTGGGTGATAGGGTGGGTGAGTGGGTGGGTGGGTGGGTGGGTGATAGGGTGGGTGAGTGGGTGGGTGGGGTGGGTTCTTGAGTGAGTGGGTGGGTGGGTGATAGGGTGGGTGGGTGAGTGGGTGGGTGGGTGGGTTCTTGAGTGAGTGGGTGGGTGGGTGATAGGGTGGGTGAGTGGGTGGGTGGGTGGGTGGGTGATAGGGTGGGTGAGTGGGTGGGTGGGTGGGTTCTTGAGTGAGTGGGTGGGTGGGTGATAGGGTGGGTGGGTGAGTGGGTGGGTGGGTGGGTTCTTGAGTGAGTGGGTGGGTGGGTGATAGGGTGGGTGGGTGAGTGGGTGGGTGGGTGGGTTCTTGAGTGAGTGGGTGGGTGGGTGATAGGGTGGGTGAGTGGGTGGGTGGGTGGGTGGGTGATAGGGTGGGTGAGTGGGTGGGTGGGTGGGTTCTTGAGTGAGTGGGTGGGTGGGTGATAGGGTGGGTGGGTGAGTGGGTGGGTGGGTGGGTTCTTGAGTGAGTGGGTGGGTGGGTGATAGGGTGGGTGAGTGGGTGGGTGGGTGGGTGGGTGATAGGGTGGGTGAGTGGGTGGGTGGGTGGGTTCTTGAGTGAGTGGGTGGGTGGGTGATAGGGTGGGTGGGTGAGTGGGTGGGTGGGTGGGTTCTTGAGTGAGTGGGTGGGTGGGTGATAGGGTGGGTGAGTGGCGTGGGTGGGTGGGTGGGTGATAGGGTGGGTGAGTGGGTGGGTGGGTGGGTTCTTGAGTGAGTGGGTGGGTGGGTGATAGGGTGGGTGAGTGGGTGGGTGGGTGGGTTCTTGAGTGAGTGGGTGAGTGAGTGGGTGGGTGGGTGGGTTCTTGAGTGAGTGGGTGATAGGGTGAGTGGGTGGGTGATTGAGTGAGTGAGTTGGTGGGCGAGGCGGGCGGGCGAGTGATTGGGTGGACGAGCGGGTGGGTGAGTATGTGTGAGTGAGTATGTGTGAGTGAGTAGTGTAACTGCACTTTGTTTGTGGTGCCGTGGGATGTGCGCTCAGCGCTACGCCACGAATCCCCGGCGGGCCGAGTTCGATTCCCTCTCATGGCCAACACCGCCGGTGACCACCGTCCCAACCGGTCCTGGGCCTCCCCTAGGTCGACTCAGCCTCAAATGAGTACCCGGTGCGGTGTGTAAACCAGAGGTCGCAGATGGGTTTTGATTCCTTACCCGGCTACCCGTACCCGGCCGCACCAGGGTCGCAAACGGGTACAGGTAGGGTACGGGTATCGGGTAGGGTATCGGGTAGGGTACGGGTATCGGGTAGGGTACGGGTATCGGGTAGGGTACGGGTATCGGGTAGGGTACGGGTATCGGGTAGGGTACGGGTATCGGGTAGGGTACGGGTATCGGGTAGGGTACGGGTATCGGGTAGGGTATCGGGTAGGGTACGGGTATCGGGTAGGGTACGGGTATCGGGTAGGGTACGGGTATCGGGTAGGGTACGGGTATCGGGTAGGGTACGGGTATCGGGTAGGGTATCGGGTAGGGTACGGGTATCGGGTAGGGTACGGGTATCGGGTAGGGTACGGGTATCGGGTAGGGTA
This sequence comes from Lampetra planeri, assembly GCF_965212315.1. Taxonomy (NCBI): domain Eukaryota; kingdom Metazoa; phylum Chordata; class Hyperoartia; order Petromyzontiformes; family Petromyzontidae; genus Lampetra; species Lampetra planeri. The sequence continues at coordinate 23,297 of NW_027613773.1, forward strand.
CGGGTATCGGGTAGGGTACGGGTATCGGGTAGGGTACGGGTATCGGGTAGGGTACGGGTATCGGGTAGGGTACGGGTATCGGGTAGGGTACGGGTATCGGGTAGGGTACGGGTATCGGGTAGGGTACGGGTATCGGGTAGGGTATCGGGTAGGGTACGGGTATCGGGTAGGGTACGGGTATCGGGTAGGGTATCGGGTAGGGTACGGGTATCGGGTAGGGTATCTGGTAGGGTACGGGTATCGGGTAGGGTATCTGGTAGGGTACGGGTATCTGGTAGGGTATCGGGTAGGGTACGGGTATCGGGTAGGGTACGGGTATCGGGTAGGGTACGGGTATCGGGTAGGGTACGGGTATCGGGTAGGGTACGGGTATCGGGTAGGGTATCGGGTAGGGTACGGGTATCGGGTAGGGTACGGGTATCGGGTAGGGTACGGGTATCGGGTAGGGTACGGGTATCGGGTAGGGTACGGGTATCGGGTAGGGTACGGGTATCGGGTAGGGTATCGGGTAGGGTACGGGTATCGGGTAGGGTACGGGTATCGTGTAGGGTACGGGTATCGGGTAGGGTACGGGTAGCGTACGGGTATCGGGTAGGGTACGGGTATCGGGTAGGGTACGGGTAGGGTACGGGTATCGGGTAGGGTACGGGTATCGGGTAGGGTACGGGTAGGGTACGGGTATCGGGTAGGGTACGGGTATCGGGTAGGGTACGGGTAGGGTACGGGTAGGGTACGGGTATCGGGTAGGGTACGGGTAGCGTACGGGTATCGGGTAGGGTACGGGTATCGGGTAGGGTACGGGTATCGGGTACGGGTATCGGGTAGGGTACGGGTATCTGGTAGGGTACGGGTATCGGGTAGGGTACGGGTATCGGGTAGGGTACGGGTATCTGGTAGGGTACGGGTATCTGGTAGGGTACGGGTATCGGGTAGGGTACGGGTATCGGGTACGGGTATCGGGTAGGGTACGGGTATCTGGTAGGGTACGGGTATCTGGTAGGGTACGGGTATCGGGTAGGGTACGGGTATCGGGTAGGGTACGGGTAGCGTACGGGTATCGGGTAGGGTACGGGTATCGGGTAGGGGTACGGGTATCTGGTAGCGTACGGGTATCGGGTAGCGTACGGGTATCGGGTAGGGTACGGGTATCGGGTAGGGTACGGGTATCTGGTAGGGTACGGGTATCGGGTAGGGTACGGGTATCGGGTAGGGTACGGGTATCGGGTAGGGTACGGGTATCGGGTAGGGTACGGGTATCGGGTAGGGTACGGGTATCGGGTAGGGTACGGGTATCGGGTAGGGTACGGGTATCGGGTAGGGTACGGGTATCGGGTAGGGTACGGGTATCGGGTAGGGTATCGGGTAGGGTACGGGTATCGGGTAGGGTACGGGTATCGGGTAGGGTACGGGTATCGGGTAGCGTACGGGTACGGGTAGGGTACGGGTATCGGGTAGGGTACGGGTATCGGGTAGGGTACGGGTATCGGGTACGGGTATCGGGTAGGGTACGGGTATCGGGTAGGGTACGGGTATCGGGTAGGGTACGGGTATCGGGTACGGGTATTGGGTAGGGTACGGGTATCGGGTAGGGTACGGGTATCGGGTAGGGTACGGGTATCGGGTAGGGTACGGGTATCGGGTAGGGTACGGGTATCGGGTAGGGTACGGGTATCGGGTAGGGTACGGGTATCGGGTAGGGTACGGGTAGCCGGGTATCGGGTAGGGTACGGGTATCGGGTAGGGTACGGGTATCGGGTAGGGTACGGGTATCGGGTAGGGTACGGGTAGCCGGGTATCGGGTAGGGTACGGGTATCGGGTAGGGTACGGGTATCGGGTAGGGTACGGGTAGCCGGGTATCGGGTAGGGTACGGGTATCGGGTAGGGTACGGGTAGCCGGGTATCGGGTAGGGTACGGGTATCGGGTAGGGTACGGGTACGGGTAGGGTACGGGTATCGGTAGGGTACGGGTAGCGTACGGGTACGGGTAGGGTACGGGTAGCGTACGGGTATCGGTAGGGTACGGGTAGCGTACGGGTACGGGTAGGGTACGGGTAGCGTACGGGTATCGGTAGGGTACGGGTAGCGTACGGGTATCGGGTAGGCTACGGGTGCGGCCGGGTACGGGTAGGGTACGGGTAGCGTACGGGTATCGGGTAGGCTACGGGTGCGGCCGGGTACGGGTAGGGTACGGGTAGGGTACGGGTAGGGTACGGGTATCGGGTACCCGGTCGCGACCTCCGCTGTAAACATCGCCACTGCGGAGGGACGAAGGACGGCCACTCCCGCCCCCTCGCCCCCTCGCCCCTTGCCCCTGCGGCGTGTGAAGGCTACGCGGGTGCGGCACCTTTGCCTGTGGTGGTGTCGTGGCAGGTGGTGGCGATGTCATGCATCAACCTGGCCGCCAAGATCGAAGAGGCGCCCAGGAGGAACCGTGATGTCATCAACGTCTTCCACCACCTGCGGCAGCTTCGTACCAACAGGTAGACGCGCCATCGACGCCATCGCCATCATCGTCGCTATCATCACTACTGCCATCATCGCCACCATCATCACTACCATCATCATCACTATCAGCACTACCATCGCCATCATCGTCGCTATCACTACTACCATCATCACTACCATCATCATCACTATCAGCACTACCATCGACACCATCACCATCATCGTCACTATCACTACTACCATCATCACTACCATCATCACTACCATCATCATCACTATCAGCACTACCATCGACACCATCACCATCATCGTCACTATCACTACTACCATCATCACTACCATCATCACTACCATCATCATCACTATCAGCACTAACATCGACACCATCGCCATCATCGTCGCTATCACTACTACCATCATCGCCACCATCATCACTACCATCATCATCACTATCAGCACTACCATCGACACCATCGCCATCATCACTACTACCACCATCACTACTACCACCATCGCCACCATCATCACTACCATCATCACTATCAGCACTACCATCGCCACCATCACTACTACCACCATCGCCACCATCATCATCGCTATCATCACCACCACTATCATCATCACTACCATCACCATCACCATCACCACTACCATCACCACCACTATCATCATCACTATCAGCACTATCATCGCCACCATCACCACCATCACTACTACCATCATCACTACCATCATCACTACTACTACTACTACCACCATCACCACCATCATCATCGCTATCATCACTACTACCATCACTACCATCATCACCACCACTATCATCATCACTATCAGCACTCACTACCATCATCGCCACCATCACCACCATCACCACTATCATCATCACTATCAGCACCATCACTACTACCACCATCGCTACCATCACCACCACTATCATCATCACTATCAGCACTATCATCACCACCATCACCACCATCACTACTACCACCATCACCACTACCATCACCATCACTACCACCACCATCACTACCATCGCTATCATCACTACTACCACCACCACTACCACCACCATCACTACCACCATCACTACCATCGCTATCAGCACCATCACTATCATCACTACCACCGCCACCATCGCTATCAGCACCATCACTACCATCATCACTACCACCACCACCATCACTACCATCGCTATCAGCACCATCACTACCATCATCACTACCACCACCACCATCACTACCACAGCCATCACTACCATCATCACTACCACCACCACCATCACTACTACCACCATTACCATCACTACCACCACCATCACTACCACCACCATCACTACCACCACCATCACTACCACCACCATCACTACCATCACCACCACCATCACTATCAGCACCACCACTATCACAGCCATCACCATCACCACTACCACCACCATCACTACCACCATCACCACTACCACCACTATCACTACCACCACCATCACTACCACCACCATCACTACCACCACTACCACATCCACCACTATCACCGCCACCACCACCATCACTACCATCACTACCACCACCATCAATACTATCAACACCATCACTACCACCACCATCACTACCACAGCCACCACTATCACCACCACCATCACTACCATCACCACCACCATCACTACCATCACTACCACCACTACCACCACCATCACTACCACCACCATCACTACCACAGCCACCACTACCAGCACTACCACCAGCACTTCCGCCACCACCACCACAACCATCAGTCACCGCCACAACTACTACCACTACAACAACCACCACTGCCACCACCACAACAACAACGAGCACAACCAACACCACAACCATCCCTACTACCGCCACCACCGCCAAACACAAAGATCACCCCCATATGTTGGGGAAAGTGCTGTTTGTAAGCCCCTATGAAGGCTACCGCACTGTGGCTACACACACAGACACACACAGACAGACACACTCGCACACACGGACACACACAGACAAACACACACACAGTGAGACACACAGACACACACTTACAAAGACAAAGCTCCCCCGTGTAGCCTTAACAAACTATAGGGGCAAGTGCTGTTAGCGAGTAGTAGCAGCCAGCGCTGCCTATGGAGGCTACCGGCACTGTGGCTACACACACAGAGAGGGGGGGGGGTGGGTGGCCAGCACCACCACGCCCGGCCGCCTTTGTCTCTCCCCCAGTGCTGGCGATGTTCACTACACCACCACCACCACCACCGCTACACCAGGTCACTCATTTGAGGCTGAACGGACCTAGGGGAGGCCCAGGCACCGGTTCAGATAATCGTCACCGGTGTGTTTTGGCCGTGAGCGGAGATCGAACTCGGGTCGCCGGGTTCGTAGCGCTACACAGACACACAGACACACACAGACACACACAGACACACACAGACACAGACACACACACAGACACACACACAGACACACACACAGACACACACAGACACACACAGACACACACAGACACACACAGACACAGACACAGACACACACACAGACACACACACAGACACACACACACAGACACACACAGACACACACAGACACACACAGACACACACAAAGATCCCCCGTGTAGCCTTAACAGACTGTAGGGGCAAGTGCTGTTAGCGAGCACCTATGAAGGCCGGCACAGTGGCACACGACGGGGTGGGTGGCCAGCACCACCACGCTCGACCGCCTTTGTCTCCCTAGTGGCGATGTTTACACACCGCTACACCAGGTACTCATTTGAGTCTGAGTCGACCTAGGGGAGGCCCAGGACCGGTTCAGATAATCGTCGCCGGTGTCGGCTGGAATCGAACTGGGAATCGCCGGGTTTGTAGCGCAGCGCGCTGATCACTACACGACCACAACCGCCACCACCGCCGCCACCACCATCACAACCATCACTACCACCATCACCGCCACCAGCACCGCAGACACAACCATCACCGCTGCCACGACCATCACCCCCCCCGCGGAGGAGAAACCGCGATGTCACGAACGTGTTCCATCGCCTGCAGTAGCAGCTACGTACAAACTGGTCAGTGGGAATCCATCACCGGTGATGGTGGTGGTGATGGTTGTGGTGATGGTGGTGGTGGTGGTGGTGATTGTGGTGGTGATGGTTGTGGTGATGATGATGATGATGATGTGGTGGTGATGATGGTGGTGGTGGTGATTGTGGTGGTGATGGTTGTGGTGATGATGATTATGATGTGGTGGTGGTGGTGGTGGTGGTGGTGGTGGTGATGATGGTGGTGGTGGTGATGATGGTAGTGATGATGGTGGTGATTATGGGGATGATGATGATGACGACGATGATGATGATGGTGGTGGTGATGACGACTATGACGACGACGATTATGGTAGTGATGATGATGTGGTGGTGGTGATGATGGTGATGGTGGTGGTGGTTATGATGATGATGGTGGTGATGACGATGATGATGGTGGTGGTGGTTATGATGATGATGGTGGTGATGACGATGATGATGGTGATGACGATGACGGTAGTGATGATCGTAGCGATGATGATCATGATGATGTGGTGGTGGTGGTGGTGATGATGGTGGTGGTGGTGATGATGGTGGTGGTGGTGGTGATGATGGTAGTGATGATGATTATGATGATGATGTGGTGGTGATGATGATGGTTGTTGTCATTGTTGTGGTGGTGGTGGTGGTGGTGCAGAGTGCCCTCACCCCTAACTCTGGACCAGGGCTACATTAACACCAAGAACGAGCTGATCAAGAGCGAGCGCAGGATCCTGAAGGAGCTGGGATTCTGTGTGCACGTCAAGCATCCCCACAAGGTCACTCACCAACACTCACCAACACTCACCAACACTCACCACCACTCACCAACACTCACCACCACTCACCAACACTCACCAACACTCACCAACACTCACCAACACTCACCAACACTCACCACCGCTCACTCACCACCGCTCACCCCACCACTCACCAACACTCACCAGCGCTCACCCCACCACTCACCAACACTCACCACCGCTCGCTCACCACTCACCAACACTCACCACCGCTCGCTCACTCACCACCGCTCACCACCGCTCACCCCACCACTCACCAACACTCACCCCACCACTCACCAACACTCACCACCGCTCGCTCACCACCACTCATTCCAAAACGTACACCCCACTCACCATTGCGCGCGCACGCATGCACCGTACACACCTCTCACCACCACTCACCACCACTCACCACCACTCACCACCACTCACTCACCACTCACTCACCACTCACTCACCACACTCACAACACCCACTACACCAATCGACATCATCATCATCACACCACCACTTTCACCATCATCACCACTATCATCTTTATCACCACGACAATCACCATCATCACCGCCACTATCATCACCACCATCATCATTATCACAATCATCACCACCATCATCATTACCACAATCACACCACCACTATCATCTTCATCACCACCACAATCACCATCATCACCGCCACTATCATCACCACCATCATCATTATCACAATCATCACCACCATCATCATTACCACAATCACACCACCACTATCATCTTCATCACCACCACAATCACCATCATCACCGCCACTATCATCACCACCATCATCATTATCACAATCATCACCACCATCATCATTATCACAATCATCACCACCATCATCATTACCACAATCACACCACCACTATCATCTTCATCACCACCACAATCACCATCATCACCGCCACTATCATCACCACCATCATCATTATCACAATCATCACCACCATCATCATTATCACAATCATCACCACCATCATCATTACCACAATCACACCACCACTATCATCTTCATCACCACCACAATCACCATCATCACCACCACTCATCTTCATCACCATCATCACCGCCACTATCATCACCATCACTATTACCACAATCATCACAGCCAGACCTACCATCATCACCACCACTGTCATCACAACCACCACCACTATCACCGCCACTCACAGGCCACCACAATCACCATCATCACCACTATCATCTTCATCACCACCACAATCACCATCATCACCGCCACTATCATCACCACCATCATCATTATCACAATCATCACCACCATCATCATTACCATAATCACACCACCACTATCATCTTCATCACCACCACAATCACCATCATCACCGCCACTATCATCACCACCATCATCATTATCACAATCATCACCACCATCATCATTATCACAATCATCACCACCATCATCATTACCACAATCACACCACCACTATCATCTTCATCACCACCACAATCACCATCATCACTACTATCATCACCACCATCATCATCATTATCACAATCATCACCACCATCATCATTACCACAATCACATCACCCACCACTATCATCACTCATCACCACATCACCTATCATCACCACCATCATCATCATATCACAATCATCACCACCATCATCATTACCACAATCACACCACCACTGATCATCTCATCACCACAATCACCATCATCACCTCCACTAATCAATCACACCATCATCATCATTATTACAATCATCACCACCACTATCAATCTTCACCACAATCACACCACCACTATCATCACATCACCACAATCATATCATCACACTAACATCACCACATCATCTTCATCACCACCACAATCACCATCATCACCGCCACTATCATCACACCACATCATCATTACACAATCACACACCACTATCATCTTCATCACCACAATCACATCATCACGCCACTATCATCACCACCACATCATCATTACACACACACCACCACTATCATCTTCATCACCACCACACAATCATCACCGCCACTATCATCACCACACCATCATCATTACCACAATCACACCACCACTATCATCTTCATCACCACCACAATCACCATCATCACCGCCACTCTCACCGCTCAATTCTGCAACGTGTACACCGCTCACTCTCGCACACACCGTATACACACCACCACCGCTCCTCACCACCACCACCACCACCGCTCCTCACCACCACCGCTCCTCACCACCACCGCTCCTCACCACCGCTCCTCACCACCGCTGCTCACCACCACCGCTCCTCACCACCACCGCTCCTCACCACCGCTCCTCACCACCACCGCTCCTCACCACCACCACTCCTCACCACCACCGCTCACCACCACCGCTCCTCACCACCACCGCTCACCACCACCGCTCCTCACCACCACCGCTCACCACCACCGCTGCTCACCACCGTCGCTCACCACCGCCGCTCACCACCGCTCCTCACCACCACCGCTCACCACCGCTCCTCACCACCACCGCTCACCACCACCGCTCCTCACCACCACCGCTCCTCACCACCGCTGCTCACCACCGTCGCTCACCACCGCCGCTCACCACCGCTCCTCACCACCACCGCTCACCACCACCGCTCCTCACCACCACCGCTCCTCACCACCGCTGCTCACCACCGTCGCTCACCACCGCCGCTCACCACCGCTCCTCACCACCACCGCTCACCACCACCGCTCCTCACCACCACCGCTCCTCACCACCGCTGCTCACCACCGTCGCTCACCACCGCCGCTCACCACCGCTCCTCACCACCACCGCTCACCACCGCTCCTCACCACCACCGCTCACCACCACCGCTCCTCACCACCACCGCTCACCACCACCGCTCCTCACCACCGCTGCTCACCACCGTCGCTCACCACCGCCGCTCACCACCGCTCCTCACCACCGCCGCTCACCACCGCTCCTCACCACCACCGCTCACCACCACCGCTCCTCACCACCGCTCCTCACCACCGCTCACCACCACCGCTCCTCACCACCACCGCTCCTCACCACCGCTCACCACCACCGCTCCTCACCACCACCGCTCACCACCACCGCTCCTCACCACCACCGCTCACCACCACCGCTCCTCACCACCGCTGCTCACCACCGTCGCTCACCACCGCCGCTCACCACCGCTCCTCACCACCACCGCTCACCACCACCGCTCCTCACCACCGCTCCTCACCACCGCTCACCACCACCGCTCCTCACCACCACCGCTCCTCACCACCACCGCTCCTCACCACCACCGCTCACCACACCGCTCCTCACCACCACCGCTCACCACCACCGCTCCTCACCACCACCGCTCCTCACCACCACCGCTCACCACCACCGCTCCTCACCACCACCGCTCACCACCACCGCTCCTCACCACCGCTGCTCACCACCGTCGCTCACCACCGCCGCTCACCACCGCTCCTCACCACCGCTCCTCACCACCACCGCTCACCACCACCGCTCCTCACCACCGCTCCTCACCACCACCGCTCACCACCACCGCTCCTCACCACCGCTCCTCACCACCGCTCACCACCACCGCTCCTCACCACCACCGCTCCTCACCACCACCGCTCCTCACCACCACCGCTCACCACCACCGCTCCTCACCACCACCGCTCCTCACCACCGCTCACCACCACCGCTCCTCACCACCGCTCACCACCACCGCTCCTCACCACCGCCGCTCACCACCACCGCTCCTCACCACCGCTCACCACCACCGCTCCTCACCACCACCGCTCCTCACCACCGCTCCTCACCACCGCTCCTCACCACCACCGCTCCTCACCACCGCTCACCACCACCGCTCCTCACCACCACCGCTCCTCACCACCACCACTCCTCACCGCCACCGCTCCTCACCACCACCGCTCCTCACCACCACCGCTCCTCACCACCACCGCTCCTCACCACCACCGCTCCTCACCACCACCACTCCTCACCGCCACCGCTCCTCACCACCACCGCTCCTCACCACCAGCGCCACTCACCAGCGCTCCTCACCGCGTTGTTCTGTGTCCGCTCCAGATAATTGTGGTTTACCTGCAAGTGCTCGACTGCTACACGAACCAGCCCCTGGTGCAGACAGCGTGGTGAGTAACACACTCACGCTCACCCCTCACCCCTCACCCCTCACCCCTCACCCCCTCACCCCTCACCCCTCACCCCTCACCCCCTCACCCCTCACCCCTCACCCCTCACCCCTCACCCCTCACCCCCT
>NW_027613774.1:0-33823 GCF_965212315.1 Lampetra planeri
ATCCACAGCAGGCCGAGCCGGGGGCGGGGCCCCGCCGCCTCTGTCAGCACCACCATCACCACCCAAACCGTCAAACAACTTCATGCCCCTCCCTTCACCGCCACTTCTCCTTCCTGTTAACTAATCGCCATAGCGACGGCTTACACCTGGAAACACCTCAGCCGGCGTGTGTGTGTGTGTGTGTGTGAGAGAGACACAGTACCTGTCGATGATCACGGGGTCTGACGGCGTCTCGTTCCGGTTCCCGCAGCTCTTCTTGTCACAGCAGCGGCTGAGTGGAGGGGAGAGAGGAGAGAGGAGATGAGCAGAGAGCTGGTGTGTTTCTGCTGTGACCTACTGATGTAATCTGGGTGTCACAGGAGATAAAAACCAGACGTGAACGAACGTATCATCACAGCTGGAGCACTCGTTCCCGTTTCAGTCCATCTCCATGAATCCATGTTTCTCAACGTCCACGGTTTCACTTCCTCTGTGCAGTCAGGTGACGTTTGGTTCCGGGTCTGACGTCAGCTCTGCTGAAGCTCAGTGAACGCTCGTTCAGCAGACGGTTCAGTTTCGACGTCTCGATTTACATCACGGTTTCCCGCCATCTTTACTGCGCAGCATTGTCTGTCCTCCTCGCCATGGTAACACATCAACTGTCAGAGCACGATAAGAAACGCGTCGAAAAACATTCGGACTCTGAATTCATGTCGTCTGTTCCCGACAAATCCAAGGCAATCATGTGTTCTGGTATGTTGCGCTGTGAAACGGTGTGAAACAATGTGAAATGATGTGAAACGATATGATACGACAACATGATACGACAATACGATACACTACGATACGATACGGTACAATACGCTACTATACACTTCGATATGATACACTGTGATATAATACACTACCCTACGATACATGACAACACGATATGATACAATACAATCTGATACGATACGATACGATAAGTACATCATGGCATATATAGATGACATATAAAGGCATCCTGTTTGAACTGGTGAACAGGAGGTGGAGGGTGGAGCAGACTGGAGAGGCCTGAGGCCTGGTCACATGCATACGCACGCACACACACACACACAAACATGGGGAGACGTCTCAGGTTTCCTGCCGTCACAGATGGCGGAGGTGGAAAGAAAGAGGGCGACACGTTACACCCGTCCACATTGTCTCCACCGTCTCTCTGCTCGCACTCGTCCGCTCACACACACACACACACCCACACACACATGAACACACATGCTGCTGCTGGTGGTGAACAGGGTCATCATACCGTCCTGTTGGAGTAGCGGAGCACCAGCGGGAGGTTACACAGACAAGAAAATGATGGGGGGGTGTGTGTGTTGGGGGTGGTGATGAGTAGGAAGTGAAGAGGAAGAAGAGCGCTGGGTGGAAGCTGTTATAAATGGGGTAGTGGGAAGGCAGACGCGGGGTGGGACGGGGGTAATGCAGCACTTATTGCTTGATCTAATCATCTACGCCCCCCCCCCCCCCCCCCCCCCCCCCACACACACACACACACACACACACACCAAACTCTCAACTGAAGACGCCATTTTCACCAGCGTCCAGAACAGATGAGCTGCGCCGACGTCGATGAGTGATTCGTCAGGATGAACCTATGACGGCGTACGAGTCTGAGTCCTCATGACAGAAATTGTCCGCGTGGCGACAGGAAAGGGAGGACATACTGTTGTACTTTCAGTGTCATTTGTGTGAGTCAGTGGGCGGCTTCAGCATCAGGATGTGACTACAGCATCACCATGGTAACGGGCAAAGGGTGGATTTAAAAGTGGTGAACTGAATCAATAGAAAGATTCATTCAAAAGATTCGTTCACTGAATTCCGCAGGTGTTCTTCTGCTGCACTCTGAATTGAGAAACAAACAAATCTTTTCAGAAGATGACTCAATATAGATCAAGATTCAGTCTCTGTTTGTTTTGCTTTTTTTCTGCACTTGCTGCGTCCATTTGAACTTTATGTGATAGAATCTCCACGCGGGTGGTGGCGGCTTGTCTGGGAGCATATGGCTGACAGCAGCATGAGGACAATGAGCCACGCTGATTAATGGACGCCCTGAGCACTGTTTGTGTGTGTGTGTGAGAGACAGAGAGCGAACATGAGACAACAGCCGCCGAGGTCAAAGATCCAGTTTACGGCAGGAAGTAGCTGCTGCTGCGAGAGAAGAATCGCAGGCACGATAGTTCTCATCTTACGATGAAGATTTACGATGGAATCGGCTGAAAAACCCAATTTATTTCTACGTTCCATGAAAACCGGAGCTGAATCTTCGTGTGTGCAGAGGAATATTCAAGCCGCTATAGAATAAAATATGAGCGGAGCTGCTCGCGCATGTAGATAAAACCCCAGTTTATACTGCTGGAGGTAAAGTTGTGCAGGGACAAGGTCGGGGAAGAAGAAGAAGAACTTAATTCATGTGCTAAATTTGAATTTTTATAACTGCACAAGAGGGAGGGAGACAGAGAGGCGCTGGCTATATTTTATGGTCAGGTTGTGGAGGAAGGATCATTTATTAGCGACGAAACAACAGGAGGGTTCAGATTGACTAATGAGTTTCTGTGTGTCCTAATTAACCAGTCGTCATACACACACACACACAGGTTCTATTGTGTGGGGTGGTTGGTAAAACGCCTCTATAAATAGAAGTCGTCCCTCCAACCTACTTCTGAACTAATTCATCTTTAGATTATAATTAAAGCAACAGCTCTGATGGTGAGAACTCATCTTCCTCAGCTGATGACGCTTCAAGTGTGTGTGGGTGTCGGAGGGGGAGGGGTTAATGAGGGTGTGGGGGTGCGTGTGTGTGTGTTCTCACCTGCACATGATCTCGTGTGTCAGCAGCACTCTGCACATCTCTGGGTTCTTGTCTTGACCTTCGTACACGATCGGCTGGAAAAGAAAGTGTGGTATCAGTAAACAGAGGAGGTCTGAGAGGGTCTGGGGGGGTTTGAGGGGGTCTGAGGAAATTTGAGGTGGTCTGAGGGGGTCTGACGAGGTCTGAGGGGGTCTGAGGAGGTCTGGGGAGGTCTGAGGGGGTCTGAGGAGGTCTGAGGGGGTCTGAAGTCCTCCTGACATCCCACTCCTCCCCTCCAGAGCCCCGTTAGTGAAGACCACAGCGCTCCACAGCCGTTAGCGCAGGAGACTCACCATACGACCGGATACAGCAGCTGCAGCCTGTCCAGTTCAGTTACGTGTTTCTACCTGTGGAGGGCGCCGCTGTGTGTATGCGATGCTAACATGCTAACGTGCTGGTGTGTGTGTGTGTGTGTGGGCAAACAACCAGTGAGATGTTCATCGCCTGTCGCGGCCTTCGTTTGTGTCTTCGACACGCTGCCGACTCTGCTCTTCTCTTTCATCCTCCTCCCCCCCGTCTTACGGTTCCTTTCATTCCTCATCTCCGCCTCTCCCTCTCCTCCACCTTTGAAGCCGGCTGACACGCGCGGCGTGTAAACAGGGGAACACGCTTCCTCCCACGTTAGCGTCAGGTCGGCTCGTGGGAGAGTGATGCGACAGGGCCGCACAGGCGGGTGCCTCATTATCTGCAGCGCACGCGGCCTCCGTTTACGGCGCTTTGCTCGCCGAGGAATGGGACACACACACAACACACACACTCCGTCAGCACTGTCACGCTCAGGGCAAACGCACAGTGGAGGTGTGAACCAGTGGATACAGTCAGTAGTGTAATTATTACCACTACCAAGGTTCCTTTTTTTTCTTTTATCTGTTTGTTTGTTAAAGAATTAACTCAAAAAGTCATCAATGTCTTGAAATGTTTCTGGTACGTCTGGGTCCGAGTCATGTTCCCTCACAAAAAAAAATCCTAACAATCCGAGACATCCCCATCTCTCACCACTTATGAGATTAAAAATAATAAATGTGTGAGTTCTTTCACACACGCATTGGGGGTGGGGTCCACTATCATGTCACAAAATTCCATCCAGACCCGATCAAAATGGCAGACAGGGGAAAAAAATACAGACATTTAACATGGGAAATCCCATTGGAATTTTAAAAAATTGCTAAAAATAACATCTGATTCTGACTCACTTGCAGTTAGTTAGACAGATGTACAATCACCACGTCTACCAACCTGACATGTTTTGTGAGGATCGGCTCCAAAGTTCCACATTTTTAACATCGACCACAACCACGCCTGAACTCCCCATGGTTCAAACTTTGGGTTTTGGGCCTTTTTTGAGGCGTTTTGAGGCAAAAACTTCAGCGACTGAGTTTGATGAACGACGAGCCGTTGTTTCTCTGTGCAGACTGTCCGTTCTGCCGTCACGTGACACATGCGAGTCGTCCACTAAGCTGCTGTCTGTGACGTCGTTCGGGTGAACACACCAGCTGGAGTTGAACTGATCATGTCCTGTCCCAAATGCTGCTAATGGACCAGGACCAGATGATGAAATGTTGGTGGTGTTCTGGAACCATCTGGATCCAGGAATCTGTTGATTCTTACATTTTCATCACACGTGTCCAGAACTCCAGCATGTGGACAGCGGGTGTTGTCAAGGGTCCAGTGTGTTGCTGACGTCCGTTTGTCGGATCTGATCAGGTTTTGGTCTGAAGCCGGCGGCCATGTTTCATCTTCGTCAACAGCTGTGACCACACATCGTCGTCACCGTTTGTTTTTTTTACTGGTTTTCTACCGCAATGTCATCTGTCGCACAAAAAACGTTCTGGTGCTGATGCTAAAAAAAAAAAAGATGTGCCAAAGTGGTGATCACGCTGATGGCGGTGAAACGAGCTGATGGTGTTCGTTCACTTATCCAACAGCAACAAATGAAAACAAACTCTGTGTGTCTCGGCACAGGGAGCCGTTCATCCCAGGGAGCCGTTCCAACGACTGGCTCATCGTCATGCCGACTCATTCATTAGAACCCAACTCCTCTTCAAGGAACCGATCGCTGGGAACTGTTTGCCGACTCAGCAGAGGACTCCCTGAGGAGCCGTTATCTGCCTCCACTTCCCACTGCGAGCAGCAGAACCACGCTCAGCGCCGGCTCGCTCTCATCACAGCCAGAGAGGCACAAACGCTTGGAGCCATGTGGTGTGTGTGTGTGTGTGTGTGTGAGAGCCCCCACCCACACACACACCAGCCCTCTGTTTTGTGTGTGCAGGTACAAGCAGATAAAGGAGGACAGCGGAGTGCAGGTGGATCAGTGGAGCTGCTCGATGTCTGAGAGGTAACACGAGAGGTGACAAACAGGTGTGTGTGTCTGTGTGTGTGTCTGTGCATGCTTACCTGTTTGGTCATGGAGTCTATGAGCCGCACATAAAAGTCCTGCTCTGTTCTGATGCCTGGTGGGACGCAGCAAAGAGAGAGACAATAATCAGACGACATTGTGATAGAAATCACTGGAAAATCACCACAACAATCAGATTTCACGCCAATTATTTTTGAAGAACAAATCTTCTATATATAACAATAACACCAATAACTCAATTTCATTGTAATTTGATTTGATCCACGAGGCCACAAGTCAGGAATGTTCTATTGACACGTGAACTGATCAGTTGTTTGATCTGTAACATGTCAGAATATTCATGTTGTGTTTCAGATCAGACCAGTCACATGCCATGGTCAGCCAGAACCTCCACATTTAACAAGCTGAATCTGACCATTTACTCTTTTTTCCTCTAAAAAAAAATCACTTTAAATGATTAACTTGTTTCTAAAATAGCAACATATTTACTCTATTAGTGGATTTTTTTTGTCGCTCATAACGGTATTTTGAAAAGACATTAGATGAACATGACGAACACAAATGATTTATGGCCACATTAATTGTTTCAGGAAGCTGAGTTGTGTTGACAGAGGCCTTAACATCAGACTGTCGCGCGCGCGCGCGCGCGCACACACACACACACACACACACACACACACACTTGTGTTGTTGTTCAACAATCACTTCTGATCAATCAGATGCATCGAACGCACCGTTACTGTAGAGCAGCTGCAGCCGGTAATGAATCCCGTTATTGGTCTTTTCTCCGGTGGTTTCCTTCACACGCACACACACACACACACACACACACACACTTTTTAAAAGGTTCTTTGAGCACAGGGAATATTACAAAATGAAAATAAAAACGAGTTGCAGTTTTTCTATTACAATATAAATTCCTCTGTAATCACTGATTAGACGCAATAATCCAACACTATCAGAAGTCAGTGTAATAAAAAATAACAATAATAACAACAACAACAACATTAATACTACTAAGAATAATAAAAGGCCCAGAGTAGAATTTAAATTCAATTTGAAACGAGGCCACATGGACTTGAGGCACCGACCTTCTCCTTCTCGATGAAGTCCACGAAGCTGGTCCTCTCGATCTCCACCGGTTGACCCTGCCGGTCGTACAGAGCAAGGACGAAGTGGAAGAAGTTGGACTTCCGCAGGTTGGAGGGCGGCTGCTTCTCGAAGTGAGCCCGGGCCAGACCCACTCCACTACGGACACACAAACGCGGAGGAGTCGGTGTCATTTACGGAGCTTTTTTTTTTTTTTTTTTTTTTTTTAAAGATTTGAGCTTTCCAAAGATTTGAGCTCATTTTTCTATTTCATTAATTCGACTATCGATGCTGCTCTATTTTTGTGAGTTGATTTGCAAGACTCGAAACTCTTACAATCAGATTTTGAATGTTTAAAGCTGATTTCATTAGTTTGAACTTCAAGTCGATTTATTTTCTATTAAATAGTTTTTTAAAAAAATAATTTTCAACCTCCATCACACGTCTTTTTGTCTGCTTTTGTTGAAACGTCAGACAAGTAAAATAAAAGAAGTCGTGGTGAAACACAAACACACTCGATCATCTGAGGAGTGTGTGTGTGTGTGTGTGTGTGTGTGTGTGTGTGTGTGTTCAAACTATCACATCTTCATTTTCTTCCCACGAACTACATCCGGTGTGTGTGCGTGGGACCGTCGCGTCCTCCTGTCCCCAGGACACCATCCCGTGTTGCGGGGAGCAGCGGGGGGAGCTGGGTCTCCTCCAGCCGGGGACCGCTCACCTTTGGGCGGCCGTGTTGGCGTCCAGCACGCCGCCCCCTTGCATCCAGCTCCGGACGGAGTTCATGGCTCCCAGCGGCTCCTCCTTGAGGCTGCTGCCGCTCCTCTGGATGCTCTCCTGGATGCCGAACATGGACGAACCTCCGGGGGTGGGTGGGTCGGTCGGTTCGGTCCGTCGGTCGGTCGGTCGGGGCTGGGCACTCGCTCCGCTGTGGTTCGCTGCGCTGGAGGTCCCGCTGCAGCAGCCGCCGGGTCCCGGTGATTGGAGTCCTAAAGAGCGAGGAGCAGGGGGCGACGGCGGGGAGTGGGGCACATGTCCAGCTGTACGATCCAAAGTGTCCCACAAGCAAACACCAGAAGAAGAAGAGGAAGAAGAAGAAGAGGCGTCAAGTCGCCAGAGAGACGTCGGGACGCGCGTTGGAAAGTGACTCCAGGTGGAGAACTGAGCTGTCAGAGAGGAACGAAACCGGCTCCTCACCGGGACCGCCGGTCATCATCGACCCATCAGCGGCTCATCACGACCTGCTCATGATCTGACTCCTCTTTTCTTTCTTCCACTCGTCTGTTCTCTTCTCTTCCCCCCGCGTCCCACTGCTCCGAACGGGACGTGTTCGGTGTCCAGAGCAGCTCTCCGGCTCCGCTGCCTCTGAGGAGGAGGCTCTCGCGCTCTCTCTCTCTCTCTCTCTCTCTCCCTCTCTCTCTCTCTCTCTGGAAGGGAGGAGGGAGGAGACGCCCCCAAACAAAGGCGGAGGAGGCAGGTTCTCCTCCCGCAGACCTGCTCCCATTTCTGGGGATGAGCTTTCCACACTTGGAACGATTCATGCTGTGAAGACAGATCAAATATTAGAGCAGGGAAGCGACTGTAAAGGATCTGATGGATAAAACTTTAATTTAGTTTATGAATGGAGCTTAAATAAGGAAAATACAAGAAGAGAAATAACACATTGCTCGGAGAGGTCAGGGACAAATGGTGATGAGCTGAGGATAGGACTGAAGGTTTGAAGGAAAGTGTGTCCCCCTGCTGGCTCCAAAAAACCAAACAAACAGAAAACCAACACCACGTCATCAGGACCCGTTCCAGAAAGCACGTTTTGTGAAAATCATCCTGAAAGAAGGACAATTGATTTTTTTTAAATTCGACTTTCACTTCAACTGACAGAAATCAAAGCAAAAGGGTTTAAAGTCTCAGACTGAATTCAGTTTATCAGTAACGCTGAAATACAGACAATTCTGCAGTTTTTTCCCCCTCATTTTCGGACTAAAACTCGGGATTTCCGTTGTCCTGTTTTCTGGAACGGGCCCCATGTTGAAGACATCACAGGTATCGATGAGCTGGTTGATAAAGGTTATAAAGTTGGGCGTTTTTCAGCTGAAATGATTGACAGGCGGAAACTCCCAAAGGTAAATGGAAAAAAACGTTTTTGACCTTGACTGTGGAGAATAAACGTCTTCTTTTTCCTTCTTCTTCTTCCGCTCCAGTTTTGTGCTTTTGATGGGAAACAGACAGACGAGCTGCTGTGGGAGAGTCGGTGCTCATCAATGATGGATGGAGACGATCCAGAAAGGACTCACTAGTGAAACATTTAGACATTTTGATCTGCATTAAAAGGAGTTCGTTCCCACCTGAGGGAAAAGGCTGTCACATTTTAAACTGAAGCGTAAAATAAATCAATGTAAAATTAAAAAAATATATACGTAACATCAAACCAATCTAATCTCAGAATAAACTGCTTTAATTTGGTACAATATTATTAACGTGCATGGACAATTTTAACTGTTTATTTTAGACATAAATCAAAACACTTATCAACTTGTCATTGTGGAAAGAATTGAATGAAAGAAACGATCGAACATGGAGCCTGAGGTTGTTTAAAACCAACACAACAGCGTCCCCATGTGTCTCATCTGGGCAACTGCACCGCCGCTTAAGAACCCACCTGACCAGTTTAACGTCCTCAGAAAATAAATGAAAGACAAACGAACAAACAAACGCAATGTTTGCGTGTTTGCACGTTGTACCTGACACTATGGTACATTTCCGGCTCGGTTCTGACTTCCGGTTCGTGTATCACGGCGACGTTCTCTGCTAGCTAGCTGCGTTTGTCTACTTGCTAAAGGGAAAGAAGCACCTTTGCTAGCTAGTAGCTGTTAACCCCGGGGGTTCTACCGCGGGGTACACGTCTCCATCAAATGTGTGCACATTCCGTGGAACTTTCACGTGTTCAGGATGAAAACTTTCTATGAAATGCTGGCGTGAACTTCCTCCATTATTTTACAGGTTGAACCGAAAGTCCTGTTTGTTAGCCCCCGCCCACATGTGTGATGCCAACAAATGAGGTCAGGCCATTTTGATTCTTGATTCTATTTTTGTTAAAATTCAAAAGTAACCAGCATTTTGATTTTTTTTAACCAGAAAGAAAGAAAGTGTGCAAATCTATTCAGAACATTTTAATTGACTCGATTGTTTGTATTTAATTTTGATTTTAATTTCTAAATTTCATTTACATTTATAGTTCTATGTATGTCGATGCACTGGAATAACTAATTGCTTTTTATTCTGTTCAAAGAATTAAATAAAATGGCTGTTTTTATTTTCACTTATTGAAACAAGTTTGAATATATACATGTCAAAACATCCTTTACATCTACTGTTCATCACGTCGGGCCAAACCAGTGTAAAACCTTCATTAACCGATTGATCTCACACACACACAAAATTGAATAGACCTGATCATTTTTTCTGGTTTTACTTTATGTGTAGAATCTGCTTTTAATATTAAATAGTCATTATTAAACAGTCATTATATAAAAATTACCTGTCTGTTTTGTGCTAATGATGCCATATAAGCACACAGAGTCCAGGGTGCATAATTTGTTTTATTTTCTGACATTCAGTTTCTGTAAAATAAACGAGACGACGTCGGGCACCAAGTCCAAAACCATGAAGCGTCTCAGTCGCCGGCATTCAGTCAGGTCCTACACGTCGCATCCTTCACTTGGAGTGTAGAAAAGAAATCATGAGGGGGAAAAAAATAAAATAAAATCTGGACACAACATCTGTGTCAGACGAGCAGCCGTGAACGTGATCGGGCTGTATGGAGGTAAGTCTGTTCAATGTTTCATCAAACACTGGTTAAAATCGATCAGCACGTGGTCGCTTCTCTGGATTCAAACACTCAGATGAAGTTTGGAGAGATTTCATCTGTGGCAATGATACAGAACACTCGTTTGTGTTTGTAAAATACTGAAGAATGAGACCAACACATGTAGATCCTGTGAATGGATCACAGCTGCGGCTCTCCTGCACTTCATGTAAACGTCATGTTTTTTTTTCCCCCTGCGTCTTCTCTCCAGCGTGAGAGCGTCACTCGTCCTCGTCGCCGCTGAAATCGGCTTGAAGGAGAGGAGCTGTCGCACTGAAACGCCACAGGAAAGAAATGGAAAAAAACCCCAAAACACATGGAAACATCTGGAATCATGAAACCGTCATTCACAATCGTTGCCACCAGCGGTTCGACGCTGTGGCGCGGCTGACCTTTGACCCCAGCACAGAGCCAACTTCTAGACCCATTTAAGTGCTTTGAAACCGCTGAAATGCATTTGACAGGAAAAAAAATATGTATATCAAAGAAGACGTTCACCTTTCAGAAGATCGTATGTGCAAAATACAAACTACATTTCCTTTCTTAAAAAACAAACAGACAAAACAAAAGCAATGATTAAAAAAATAAAAATAACAGGACACTTCAGTGCAGCGGGCCGGGTCTGATCCTACACGGACGTGTACTCATTCTCAGAGCCTGCAGCTGCCACGTGCACGTGTCCGGAACAAAGTCATTGGTACTAATAAGACCTTCAGTAAATAGTGGTAACACTGTTCCCTAGCGCCTCTCGGGAGCCGTCGGCGTCCTGCTGATCCCACTCCTACCAGTAGAGGGCACCGGAGTGTTCATGCCAGCTGGACGGACGCGTCATACCGGCGGGAGAGGCCGCTAACGCCGGCCGGTGTCACACAGCCGACCCCCGTGAACCAGCGGGAAGCTTTGGAGAAACCGATGTCGCCGACGCTCCGGACGGACGGATACAGGCGCCGCACGGAGCAGACACACCAACGGAACGGGCCGCACACGCAAACACGTCGCAGGGTGTTTGGACGGTGGACGGCCACAGAGCGTTTGGAGCGCTGCGAGTGAAAATGACATTAGTGCAAATGCAACCCCCGCCCCCCCGACACACACACACACACAGAAAAAAAAATAAAAGCAGAAGAAGCCTAAAGTAAACAGTAGAAAACCAGCGGTGAGCGCGCACACACACACACACACACACGTGCATGGTGGAGGAGGAAACGTGCAAGCGTTACATACAGGCGTGCAGCAAGCGCGCACACACACTTCTCCAGCTTGGGCGTGCGTGTCTGTGTGTGTGCGTGTGCGCAATGTGACTGGTTCAGTCTCAGCTTGGATGGGACCCGTGTGGGCGGACGAGTACCGTGACCCGATGAACAAACGCTGCAGCTGAGACAGGTCGGTTGGTTTGGTTGTTGTTGTTGCTGGGACCGGCCAAACACGTCGGGTTTTAACTGGAACAGAGCAGCTGGACCCCGGGGAGGAGTTGTTGGATGTGGACCTGTTGACCGCCGTGGCTCCGGGTCATGTGACCGCCTCCTGAGGAAACATTCAGTCTCTGTTGATTTGACGTCCGGCGCTGTCTGCCGTCATGCAGCAGCCTCAGTTCAACTGACCTTTGACCCCCACCCTCCCAGCTCATGGCACAGATGCAGCCCCCCCACTTCCCCCACCCCAATGACGAGAGCAGCGACACTGTCAGTTTGAAATGGACGAGTGAACTCATACTTTCACTCTGGATTTTGGCGAAATTCTTTGAGTCTGTCGGTAAAAATATAAAATAATCTGATGTGGAGTGACCCCCCCCCCCAATTCAGACTGTGTTTGCCATGTGCTGATGCGTTCAGGGTTCCTCAGGGAGGGAAGTGGGCGGGGCATGCTGCAATGACGTCTCCAGGGCGTCCGGCTGTGGTTCAGAGGTCGGGGGCGGGGACAGAGGATGGGGGGGAATGTCTGAGGAGGAAGAACTGGACCCCTGTGCGGCGCCCCGCCCCTCACACCCCGTTCCGGTCTGGGCAGCGCCGTCGCCCTGGTTGCTGCCAGCTGGGCCGTCGTCCTGATTGGCCGCGGCAGAGTCCGGGGCGGGGGCCGGCGCTGACAGGTGATTGGCTCTTGAGTTGTGAGTGACAGAGGGGACACGTCTCCTGGACGTAGAGCCACTTCTTCAGACAGCCGGCGTGGAAGAAGTGGCTGCAGGGGGTGATCACAGCACTGGACATGTCCTGGAGGGGTCAGGGGACATGTCAGCACCGCACCGACACACAAAACACACACACATTAGCTCCACAGAGACACACAAAACACACACACATCAACACCACACAGACACACTAAATGCACACGTCAGCACTGCATACTGAAGACACAGTTCACGTCACCAGGGCACACTGACCCCCCTCCCCCTCCCCCCAGCTGGTACCTGGTAGCAGATGGCACAGATGTCGTTGTACTGCTCCAGCTGAGCGTTGCTGGCCGTCGGGAGGCTCTTGATCTTGTTGACGGCGTCCCGGCGCAGCAGGAAGCTCTGCCAGCCCAGCTGAGCTCGTAACCACACGTTGTAGTAGGAGTGGACCAGAATGATGGTGCTGCCCATCACGCTCCACTCGCCGAACACCGTCTCTGACACGCCGTAGCACACCACACACACCGCCACCTGACGACAGCAGCCGGCAAACGTCAGACCGACACCCCCGGAATTGCACAAACTAAACAG
Source organism: Lampetra planeri (assembly GCF_965212315.1). Classification (NCBI taxonomy): domain Eukaryota; kingdom Metazoa; phylum Chordata; class Hyperoartia; order Petromyzontiformes; family Petromyzontidae; genus Lampetra; species Lampetra planeri. The sequence goes on from NW_027613774.1 coordinate 12,875, forward strand.
TCGCTACTTGGCCGATGCGTCAGATGGGCGCCGGTGTGTGTCTCACCAGGAACTCCAGCAGTCTGTAGGTCCCATTCACACAGTAGATGACTTCGTCCATGTTCTCCACAGGAGCCTTCCGGAACTCCTCCACCATGAAGAGAACGTAGATGAGCAGTGTGCCAAGGACCTGGAAGTCACAGGCAGATTTTACAGACACTTCCTGTCAGCTGACAGCTGGTCGTCTGCTGCCGGCGTTACCTGCAGCGAGGTGAGGATGGAGGAGGAGATGATGATGAGGAGCCAGAAGTCCATGTGGAAGAACTGGCAGATCATGTAGGCCATGTAGGCGGGAAAGATCAGCAGGAAGAGGCACAGAGACACCGCTCGGAAGTGTTTCCACAGACTCCTGCGGGACCAGGACATGGTGAACTTCGAACCCTTTGACGGCGGTGTCGGCTCTTTTTTTCCCCATTTGACTTTTTTAGTTAATTTCATTTTTTCCACTGATCGCTCTGCCGTTTTATATTTCTATTTGAGGTTGGAGCTGTTGTGACAAACTAATTTCCCTGTAACACAGACGGTATCATACTTTGGAGTACCATGATTACATGACGATTTGCACAGAAAACGGTTCCTTAAAGCTGCTGGTGTCCCTCGGTTCCTCTACCTGGTGCAAAGGAGGAGCTCGGAGAAGGAGGAAACGTCCATCTGTTCCTGCCCTAGCTCCTTCTTCACACCGAGGAACCGAGCGACATCTCATCTTTCAGGAAGCGTTTCTGATAGTTGTGCAATTACGGTACTCCAAAGTCAGCTAGCACAGATGTATCAGCAGCGATACCGCGGGTGACAAAGGGTTAATAAAGTCTATGTGAGTTAGTGAGATGAATGTATTTACACTCTACTGAACAATTAAACACTTGAGGATCAGCTGACTTGTCTCTGGATGCTCCCAGCGCCAGGACGATGGGGTCTGCGATCTCCAGCATGGACTGGAGGATGGAGGCCACCACGATGAAGAGGATGATTGACAGGAGGAAGGCTCGGTGGATGACCTGCAGCTCAATGAGGCCGGTCTGGACAGCGAGGATCAGCAGGGTGATGCCTTCAGTCATCCCCCTGGGGGGGGAGGAGACCAGCGTCGGTGTCCACATGCACCTATACATACATACATACATACACCCCTATACACACACACACACACGTGTGTGTACGTGTGCGTACCCAGACGTACACACAAACATCCTCACATCCACAACACGTCCATGCACACTCCACGTACACACAAGCGTATGTACCCACGTCAACAGGTACATGTACACACACACATAAACACACACACACACACTGACCTGTGCATGGTGTTGTCATTCATAAAGGCCCGGTAGCCCTGCAGGTAGAACTTGCAGAGCGTGAGAACTCCCAGGGCGACGAAGGAGACGGTGAAGACCAGCCCCAGGAGGGAGTACGGGGTACTGCAGCACTCAGCGATACTGGGGAGAAGAAAGCAGCCCCCATGTCAGGCTACGTGCGTCTCCGCCGCAGCGGAGATCCGCTGTGACGTGCAGCACCTGGTCAGGAACAGGAACAGAAGTCTCTCGCGTGAGGTCGGCTGGTCTCTGGTGCTGAAGTAGGAGTAGATCTGCAGCGCGAAGAGCAGCAGCCAGAAACACATGAAGAGAACGGGCAGGACCAGCTGGTTCCACAGAGACATGCCCAGAGCCAGCAGACCGTACACCTCAACCACCTGCAGCATGGACACACACACACACCATTCACGTCATCGTCCAGGAGATGTAGAGATCAAGAAGAGGCGTCGGTCCGCTGCTCCACCTGAGCCAGCTCCCTGTAGGCCGTCTTTGCCAGGTTGTACGGTACCAGCAGGTTGGACGCCAGGAAGTACATGACCTCGAGGCCGGTGAAGATCATGGAGAATCTGTTGATGAAAACGATGGTCTCCAGGGGGACCAGACACAGCCTGGCCACCAGAGGGAGCAGGTGGGCAGAGAAGAGCCAGATCCTCTTGGTCTGCATCACACAGGAGCACAGGGTACACACCACCAGCTGCCCTGAGAGGGAGAGAGAGCACACACACGTGTGACCGACACAGGTAACACACACACACACTCCACACACGGTCATACTCGGCAGCTGCATTGAGACGGAAAAAAATAGTTTGTTTTGCAGTTCAGTGTACTGAATGAAGTAAATCGTAGTCACAGTGTGGGATGGATAACATTTATCTGCTAAAGAAGAGGAGATATTCCTTCCATCCACTTTTGGTTTTGTTTTCACAGAAAGTTTCTCTCATTTTTTACTGAAAACATAAAAGCCAGGTCCACATGTTCCAAATCCCTCTTTTCATCTGTTTGTCCTCCGTCTTCCTCAACATTGTATATTATTATCATATTTTCATCCAAATGGATCCATTGGAAGCTGGACAGGCTGTAGTTCAACCTCCAGGCCTGTAGGTGGAGCTGAAATTCACCAGAAAAGAGGAGAGGGTGGAGCGGCACTTCCCTGTCTGCTGAGCGAATAGAACCGCCTACAAGGTGAAAAGAGCATGATGCAGAACCTGACGCAGATCCTGTTGGTGTTGCTGTGGTAACATGATGCGCTCACTTTCACTTTCGCTTGCAGTAAACAAACAAAACACCAAACAACTGATCTCACAGCAACATTTGGTGACTGCCAAGAAAATAGAACCGTCCAAAATGTGATTTCTGACCAAAAAAGTGAGTGGATGAAATGATCTTGTCAAAGTTACTATGGTAACAAGATCCGCTCACTTTCAGTCATTATTGATTGAAGGAAACAAAGAAAAACACTGAGAACCAGACACAAAAATCAACTATGATGCCCCCCATTATACCGATGAGGGCGGTGGTGAATCTGTTCATGGACAAAGGTTCCAGGTACACAGGTCCTTCATGGCCAGACTCCAGTTCACTGCGGACGTAATCCCTGCCGAGGAGAAGAGGCGGAGGCAAACATTTACACCACAGACGACTCGTCAGCTCCAATGTCAGAAGGAGCATCGTGGAACAAAACGTGTTCACATTTAGCTGAAGATACCACTGTTAGAAATGGGCCACAGGAGAATTGTAGATGTTAAGGGTGGACTTACTGTGTGTGTGTGTGTGTGTGTGTGTGTGTTCACACCTTGACACCTGGTGACCAGCAAACAGCAGCAGGGCCGTGAGCACATACAGGTAGAGTTTGACCAGGTGCTGTCGAGGCAGCGTCAGGAGAACCAGGCTCAGGATGTAACCTGGGAATCACACACACACGGAACGCACAGGTCACACAATGTGTGTGTGTGTGTGTGTGTGTAGCAGTCAAACTCTAGATGACCGCCACAACAACCTGCTGAGGCGATTTCAGTCCGTCCAGACGCAGCTCATCAGCACATACCGAGCCTGTTGGCTCATGAACCGACAGCAGCCAAGTCTGACAGCGCCCACCGCACACGCACACCAAAACACACACGGAAAATTCAACAATGTGCCTGTTTGTGGGTTGTTTTTTTTATGGCGAGCCCAGATCATAAGCTGACCACCGGGTTCTGCTTTGTCAGCTGCTGCTTCCAGTGACAGAGGACCTGTAAACACCCCGTTCTATGCCCCTCCGTGCCATGTCTCTGCTCTATGCCCCACCGTTCATTGATGAACTGTAGTAACCCCCTCCGTCCGTTCGTCTGTTTGTGACCCTGCAGCTCCACGACTGCAGGAGTTGGTGTAAACACTGTTAGAGTTCTCCACAGCACACGGATCACAACTAGGGATCTATGCAATGATACGCCGTCAACAAATTAGTGTTCCTGCTGCTTCTTGCTCCTCCGTTACCGCAGTGACCTACAGGAAGTGCTGGGGGCAGTATCGCTCACTGTTTACATCCCGCGAGGAAACGGAGAAGAAGAACCCACGCACTGTGGCGGAACAAACGGACAAAGAGGCTTGAAAACTCAGGACAATTTTCACTGAAAATAAACCAGAGAAAGATGTTAAATTCAAATTCTGTGAAACTCAACTTCTCATTCCACGGCAGCGCTATGGGGATGAACCAACACTGTAAACGACCACACCCCAGAGCTGCTGGATCGTCACGCACTGCAGAGAGGGACGATGTTAATTAACCACCAGCCCATGATGAAAGGACACACCATCTCCCGTTCCTCTGTCAAACCCATTGTCAGCACTTCTGCCTCTTAATAGTTCACTATTAAGCCAGAAAACAGGGCCCATTGAAGGATCCTTAGTCTTCTCGGCCGTGCTACGTCACCTGCACCGGCAAATTAACAAGGCAGTGGTCAACAATAACAGACATGGACAAGTTTCAGGAGGAGGAGGCAAGTGTGTCTTCAGTCAGGACACTGAACGACAAGTTTATTTACCAAAAGAACAGAGACGGGACGATGAATAAAAACGCTGTGATTTGTAGTTTTTGCAAAAAGGAGTTCTCTTACCACCGGAGCCACTCCAGCCTGACGTACCATTTAAATGCGAAACATGTTCAGGCAAGTTCCTCCGCTGCGAGTGCGGCTACCGGGAGCTCGCTCCACCAACCCACACTAGCTGAATTTGGGAAACGAATGAGCAAATCCACAACAGAAAAATGGACAAATACAATCGCAAAATGGGTTGCTGCTGATTGCAGGCCAATTTCAGAATTGTGTTTATTTAACTGTATTGCTGTATTTGTATTACATTTTTGAATAATGCACCTGGCCTAACTGGTTTGCAGATGCGCTTGACCTTTACTTTTGGATTTCATTTATGAAGCACAGTTCACCAATAAAAAATTGGATTTCAAACGTCTCTTCTTACTGTATTCAATTGCTTAGTCATGCATTACAATTTTTAATATCCTAGAATTCAAATTCTTTATCAGGAGACCTTTAGCAGATATGACATTAAAATGCGATTAATTCGATGAATTAATTACAAAATCCTGTAATTAATTTGATTGATTTTAATTGACTGACAGCACTAGTAACAATACACTTCTCTTCAGACTTATCGTCATTGTGAGTCTGTGTGTGTGTGTGTGCGTGAGACAGAGACCAGCAGCACTGACCTACGTAGTGCAGGTAGAGTGCCAGGTACTTGTACTGGAACAGGGGGTTGTTGGAGAGGCTGGAGCGCTGGATCTTCTGGAAGAAAGAGCTGACATCCCAGCGGTACAGGACGTCCAGCAGCATGATGCTGGGAACACGCAGTCCCACGTTGAGCACCGCCTCTACGCGGTCCTTCACTGCCATGGCCTCGGCTCGACCTCGGATGGGCAGGCGACACTGACCACTAAGTCGGGATGGTAACGGTGGGCGCGCTGCGGAGGAATGCAGAGGGAGGGAAGGAAACAAGGGTGGTTAACAGGATGCGGGTGAGACAAAGTGATGGAGAGTGGAAAATGAAAAAGCAGAGGAGGAAGGATGTGACGAGTCAAGTCATGATATTTGAAGATTTACTCAATGTATGTGCGCCCCTTCCTTCTCACGTATAATGTCGGCTGCAGTCTCCTACCTGGAGGAACGACTGCATTGTTTGCTACAATGACCTGAGGAGAATTCAGCAGGAGAGCTGCAAAACTAGCTGAGAGGACACACAGTGACAACTAGAACAGCACTAAGACAGCTCAGACCTCCACCAGCAGCTCATCACCACACAAGTTATTTTATCTCCATCAACAGATTCGTGGACCCAGATGGTTCCAGAACACTACCAACATTTAATCATCTGGTCCTGGTCCCATTAGCAGCGTTTCCTGGACATTTAATTAAAACCATTTCCCTCCTTGGTGGAGGTAACAATGTGCAGGTTCCCGTCAGCATCAGGCTTCGCAGATCACCTAAGGATTGATGAATGAATGCATGCATGGACACGGGGGATACGGTTGCTAACAGCAACATTTACATCCATTAATATACCTATAGGTCCGGACAGGATCCACATCCCTTACATAACAGCGAATTAAAGGCCACCGTTCGGAGACAGAGATCTTACATAACGTCTACGACTGCTCACGTCCATCCGTTAAAGCCGCTCACGTCGGTGTGGGTTCATCTACATGGCGGAATTTGGACAATTACAGGCGGAAGTGAAACACGGGCGCTCCATCCGTCATGGATGAGTGAGCTCCGCACCGGCCGTGCTACGTGATGAACTGTAGTAACCCCTCCGTCTCGACGGAAGCGGAGACGAAGGAGGGGGTGGCGCTGCGACGCAAAAAAAATGAAACTCTGCTGACGTTTTTTCCCACAACCGAGCCAAGTGAAACGGCAGGCTACGGGTTCGAGTTGGGGGGGTGGGGGTGGGGGTGGGGGTGGGGTTAACAGGACATAAATAAACCACCGCCCACCGCCTCTTCCACCACCGGCACCGTGTCCGGGTGATGAGCCGCATCGAGCAGGCACAGGCACACCGCCAACGACTGGCTAGCGTTAGCCTAGCCGAAAGTTAGCTCCAGCAAATGGGCGAACGCACGTCAACAACAACACAGGAGGGTTATTTTACCGACTTTTCCCCGCATCATTCACACACTCATGGAAAACGCAGCTCGCTTCAACGCATAAGGAGACGCCAGCACAAGAAGTCCCACCGTGAGCCGTCTGTAGCCGGAGCTAGCGAGCAAATTGCCGGACACCCTGAACGGGCTAAGGCGCTTAGCAACGACGAAAAGAGGAAATAAACATGAGAACTTACAGTTTCAGGCCGATGTCTGCAATATATACAACAGCTATGGGATGCTTCTCGGGTCGGATATCGATCATTTTAGCTTGGGGTCGCTCAAATTAACGGTCCTCTCGAAGGAGGCGCCTCAAAGGATGCGGCCGATCATCTCCCCGAGTAGCCATTATCCGCTGATGATCTGCGCAGGCGCACTTTATCCCGTCCATTCCTTTCTTTTTGGCCCAAATGATGTATTTTTACTGTTTAAAACACATACAAATTGGGTATATTAAAAAGCAAACCAATCATCAAAATCACCAAACTATATGTATGTATGTTTTTGAAGAAGGCCTCTCTTGTCCGTTTTAGGACGCTGAGCAGCACATTGACAAAGACAATGCAGGAAAATGTCCGAGACCTTCTGGACCAGGGGTCACCAACCTTTATGAAACTGAGCTACTGAGTAGTACTGAGTAATCAAAATGTTGGTGACCACTGATCTACAGGAATCTCTAGCTTCTAGTAGTAGAGCTAGAGTAGAGCTGTGGGTTCAAATCCCACTCCTGACATTTAAACTGACTGTTTTTCACTTTCTATGCTAAGAATCAGACTCGTTGACTCTTTTACCCTGCTGCTGTCTAATTAGTTTCTGTTCAAGTGTATGTGTCTCTCTCAAGAATCAGTTTGGCCACCTGGTTTGAGGTGCCAGACTCAAGGGTTCAGTCCTTCCTGTCTACAGGGGCCTCTGGTCTTTCACTGGAGGTGTGATTTCAAAACCCACTCTTGATGATGCTCTTTCCTTTGGTTTTATATTCCGCTGTCAGCAGGTACAACCCCAGAGCCTGACTTGATGTCAGTGTCCCCCTTGTGCAACTCCTGTCTTCTCAAAACATGCTACACTATTTCATTATTAATGCTTTTGAAGAATAAATGCTCTCTTCTCTTGTACACTGCTGCAGCCTTTTCCCTCTCATTCAGGTCTATGTACTTCTAGAAAGTGTCAGGATGGCTGGGCGGTCCAAGGCACCAGACTCAAGGATGAACTTCTTCCTGCCTCAAGGGAATTCTGTTCTCAAATTTTCCACTTTATTCGGCTTATTTGCATGATAATCGTGCCTTGGTTGACTCTTGTCTGTTGTCTGCTTATTTTATGTCTATCTTGTTCTTTCCCACTTAATGGTATTCATAAATTTAGCTAATTTAGTGAGTATATTTATCCAGTTAGTTCTTAATTTATTGCACTATTTATCTTACAGTTAGCACTAGTCTATTTTATGCACTATTTGTACTTTTTTGGACCGTTTGCACTGTGTGTTGAGAGGTCGGTAATTTAATCTATGCTGTATATCACACTTATACAGTATAGTTGACAATAAAGTTGACTTTGACTTTGAAATGGAGGTGTAATGTCTGTGGCAACAATTTAATAACAATTTAAGTCAATATCAGGCTAGACTAATAGACATGTATGCAAAATACAGTTTTATTTCTAATGTTTGTATTGTAATTCATTTATCATGCCAATGTAAAACAATTACTTTGGGAAAATATATATTGAAACAGATGCAAAAAAAACCTCCGTTTGTCGACCGAAACGTCAGAGAAATGTCGTTACTACGGTAACGTAGCGTCTCTCCCTGCGTCACTTCCGGGACGCCCGGAAAAGCGGATTTTGTCTTCTGCTGCTGTGAATGAAACTGAGAGGAACAAACTTCATTCAGTCCTGTCGACTGAATCCGTCTGTGTGTGCTGAGCATTCGGCGCCAGGTGACGAAACACGCTCCGTGCAGCTTAGCCGGCTGTTGCTAGCCAGTTAGCCGCCAACATAGTAGCTAGCCGTCGTTAGCCGCCTCACGCTAAAAATAAACCACCAGAGAGTCGGAGCTGTGATTCGTCCGAATCGGCGGCGATTCTTCTCCTTTGTTCGTTTAATTTCCGGTCGTCTGCAGAAGCTACATCCGGTGACACCTGTGTTTTCTTTTGTGTGTGTGTGTGTGTGTCAGGTGGAGGTGCATGTTCGGCACCATAGCCGGGAGCCTGGTGAGTGTGTGTATGTGTGTGCGTATGTGTAAGGAGCCATGTCCGTGTCAGTGATCATAAAGTGGGGGGGTCAGGAGTACTCCATCAGCTCCCTGTCCGAGGAGGACACGGTGATGGACCTGAAACAGTCCATCAAGACCCTGACGGGGGTGCTGCCGGAGAGACAGAAACTCCTGGGACTGAAGGTCAAAGGTGAGAGGTCAACACATTTAATTTGACTCGGACCAGTCAAATGTTTCTTTCACTCTTCTGCAGCGGCTCCCTGTAGCTTTGAAGAAGAAAAAAAAGAAAAGTTTATAGGCTCAGTAGGCTTTATAGGCTGTGTTTTCAAGCGTTTTCAGGTTTTGTCAACATGTCATATTAGTCGTCATTTGAGCGAAATCAAAAATCTATGAACATGAAGAAATATGCATTTGGAGTAAACAATGATTATATATACGTATAAAACTTTGTACAGTGTGTTATTTTTATTTTAGGGTTAATGAATTTTATTTTGGTGGAGAATGACTAAAATGGCTCTTTTTGAATGTATATAACCTTTGTTTAACCATGAGGTCACCATCTCTGACACAGTGGTCTCTGAAAAAAAACATGACACAGCTCCGTCACTGCATTCTTTGTGATACTGTTTAAAAAAAAAAACTATTTTACATTTTGAGACAGCTCTGTTGGGTGGGGTTACAGACAATGGTTAAACGATACGAACGTGTTACCAGTCTCTCTCCCCCCCTCTCCTCCTATGTCCAGGTAAACCCGCGGAGGACGAGGTGAAACTGGGTTCTCTGAAGCTCAAACCCAACACCAAGATCATGATGATGGGCACCAGAGAGGAGAGTCTGGTCGGTAGCAGACGTGAAGTGTTGCTCATGTTCATCCATGTTTCATTTGGTCCTCGTGTGTCAACGCAGCGGTGTGTTTGGTTTTGAAGGAGGACGTTTTGGCCCCTCCCCCAGAGAACGACGACGTGGTCAATGACTTTGACATCGAGGAGGAAGTCATCGAAGTGGAGAACAGGTTTGTCGTCCGAGCAGATCCGAACAGCTCGTGAAGGGATGTGGTATTCACACTGCACATATACTGCATGTGTGTGTGTGCCTGTGTGTGCGCGTGCGTGTTTGTAAAAATAAGTTCTCCCCCAGGGAGGAGAACCTGGCGAAGATCGCCCGCCGAGTGAAGGACTATAAGGTGGAGGAGCTGAACCCGCCGCGGGAAGGCAAGAGGCTCCTGGTCCTGGACGTGGACTACACTCTGTTTGGTAACGAAGGGCTCGGACTAATTCCCGCAGGGCGGACTGTTTGTCTGAACACCGACGTGCGCTCTGTGCCCGCTCAGATCACAAGTCGTGCGCGGAGACGGGTCAGGAGCTGATGAGGCCGTACCTCCATGAGTTCCTGACGTCAGCCTACGAGGATTACGACATCGTGATCTGGTGTAGGTCTCTGCTCCTCTGCCCAGAGGGAACCCTGACCTCATGTGTCCTCATAACTTTTCCCCCCCTTTCTGCTTTCTACAATCTCTTCTTTTACACATCTCCACCTCCAGCTGCCACGAGTATGAAGTGGATTGATGCCAAAATGAAGGTATGAAATACTTTTCTTCACCAGAAGGTGGCAGCGTGTGTGATTGAACCCTGGGTTTGTGTGTGTGTGTGTGTGTGTGTGTGTGTGTAGGAGATGGGAGTGACCGACAACCCCAACTACAAGATCACCTTCATGTTGGACAGCGCAGCCATGATCACAGTTCACACCCCGAAGCGAGGGGTGGTGGAGGTGGGTGCAGCGTTGTTCAACGTTGTCCTCTGACCGAGGCCGGTTCCCACAAACGAGCTGGAGTCATGGAAGCACGCCAGTGAAACCATTGAACCATTGTAGATCGTACTGGTGCGATTATCTCCACTGTCACAAGTATTCATAATAATAATAATAATATTCACGACCCGTAACCGGAATAAGTGGAAAAAGATGAATGAATGAATCAACCAATGAGTATTAAGAATATAAATAAGGAGAATTTAAAGATAACCGTCTTCACATGTACTGTGTGTGTGAATCATCAAGTAGAGGGAGAGATGTCGGTTCAGGTTTGACGCATTAGTCCTTTACTCTCCACTTTTCGGCAGCAGGTTCCGTGGTTCATCAGAACATCCAGGTCGTTTTCATGAAGCTGAAATGGTTCCATCCGGCGACTTGATACGTTTACTTTGTGGAGAACGTAGCTGAAGTGGTTGTTACAGTTATCAGACGACATTCAGGTTACAATCGTCATGTGACCCCACTGTAACCTTCATAACTTATCCTACCTGTGTGTGTGTGTGACGCCTCCAGGTGAAGCCTCTGGGTGTGATATGGGGGAAGTACGAGGAGTTTTACAGCAGGAAAAACACCATCATGTTCGACGACATTGGGCGAAACTTCCTCATGAACCCGCAGAACGGGCTGAAGGTCGGCCGCGGCAGCACGATCCTCATCAACGGTGTCGGTGTTGGACGTGAGCGGCTGACTGTGTGTGTGTGTGTGTGTGTGTGTGTGTGTGTGTGTGTGTGTGTGTGTGTGTGTGTGTGTGTGTGTGTGTGTGTGTGTGTGTGTGTGTGTGTGTGTGTGTGTGTGTGTGTGTGTGTGTGTGTGTGTGTGTGTGTGTGTGTGTGTGTGTGTGTGTGTGTGTGTGTATGGTGACAGATCCGACCCTTTATGAAGGCTCATCTGAACCGGGAGAAGGACAGGGAGCTCTACAAACTGGCCCAGTATCTGAAGGAAATAGCAAAGCTTGATGACTTCACTGGGCTGAACCACAAACACTGGGAGAGGTAGGATCACCATGACAACGCTCACAAACACCTCACGCCCACCGGCAGGGAGGGAGACGGAAATAAGTAATCGCTTAGTGATCGATTGAAACTGAATTTTCATCAAATGTGTGTGTACGTACGCAGGTACCTATCAAAGAAGCAGAACCACTGAGGCGGGACTGTAGCCATGGCAACAAGCATCCCATCATCCACTTCTCACACATACACCTATTATATTTCTACCTGCCGCCAGCACTCAACAACTCAGGTTTTGTTGTGTTTTTTTTTTTTTGTTTTTTGTTTCACAGTTTGTGTGTGTCAGATTTGTGTCTCCATTGAGTTCAGAGCAGAACGACACACCAACGTTCAGCCAGGAGTGTCAAAGAGCAGGAACAGAGCCGGCAGAGGTCCACGTCTGAGTCTCTGAACGCCGCACGAGTCGACACGCAACAATATGCAAGGAATACTTGAAGGTGCTGCTGTGACTGATGCTGGCTGTAGCACACACACACACACACACACACAGTGTTTGTTGCTCTTATGTAGTTTTTTTTTGTATTTTGTGCTTTAAATTTTTTTTTATTGGTTTTCTAAGAAGATTGATCAGTGAGGAGAAGGAGGGAGAGTTTGGTTTCATAGCGTCGTTGGCACTTCCTGTTTTTATTTGATGTCATGGGTGAAGAAGGGATGTGACGTTTGTGTCTGTAAATACGACAATAAATAAACCTTTTTTTTTACCTCCTTCAAGGGGGTCATGGTTCGTTAGCGTTTGTCTGTTTGTTTGATGCCCATTAAGAGACGTGAGCAGAGAAAAAGAACATTGGAGGTGGTTGTGTGTGTGTGTAAACAGGAAGTGTCATAAACTACAAACTAGCAATTGATGCTCGAGTCCATTATTATTAGCACATGCAAAACATAGTTTCATCTTTTGTACCAATCATTGCTTTTTCTACCGAATAATAATGGATTTAAATGAAGCGATGACACAAATATCTGTTTAAAAATATATTATTGCAGAGATGAGATAGAAATAGATAAATAAATACAGGTCAGGTTTTATGCGAACGGGACGTGTTCGTCGGAGGCTTCTAGCAGTGGACGCTGTCGTTATTCACCCTGGGGACAGAAGAGACGGAGACGTGGATCAAATCAGAACAACCGCAAAGACATTTCAGACATTCAGACATTTTCATTAATCATCTGGTCCTGGTCCATTAGCAGCATCTACTCAACATTTCATTACAATACGTTCACAACTTTTTGATTTATGTACAAACAGACAAACAGATGACTGACAAAAACAGAAGCTCCTTGGTGGAGGCGATGAGACTATTCAGGAATAAAAGAATGAAGTAAATCAGATCAAACCCAGGTTAGAAGGTGTCAGCTGTCATTTTTATCGACTCACGTGCACATGCTCCAGTCGCTCCACGGCCCGCTGGTGTGTTTGTCCTGGCCCCGCACGCAGAAAACAAACTTCCTGGTTTTAACATCGACCACGTAGGTCGTTTTGTCGGTGACGCTTTGCTGCAGGAGACAGGAGAGGACGTGTCAAAGATGTGCTGAGGTCAGCAGACAGGGGGCAACACACACACACACACACACCCGGATGGCTTCACTGCTGCAGGACAGGCCTCTGCGGACCACCTTCACCTGGAACTGGAGGACGTAGAAGGTGCAGGGCTTCTCCCAGGACTCTGGGTAGTTCCAGCTGAACACGCTGCCGTCACTGCTGCGCAAATTAGGGAGCTTCTCTGGTCTCACTGAGGAACAACACATACGCAAAGCGACAACAATGTGAATGTTAACAACCACTCACCATCATCCTCATCAGCAGCAGAATAATACGATTACCTCTGCCGAGGACGTTCTGACATGTTACCGTTCTCATGGTGTCTGTCGTGAAACGCATTGACAACACACGCCGGTCTGTCGTCCACAATGAAACGTGAAAATCTGAAAGTCTGATTTCATGAATTCAGATCCTGACATAATTAAACTCAGTCTCAGTCTCAGTCTCAGTCCAAGGAGGTTCGGATTTATGTTTATGAACTGATTTTAATGCAATGTGTAATAAACTTTGCTAATGGACCTGGACCAGATGATTAAATATTGGTGGTGTTCTAGAACCATCTGGATCCAGGAATCTGTTGAAGGAGTCCTCATCATGTTCATCATCTGTGTCTAGAACTCCACAATAAATGATCCAGGATCCATTGTCTGTAGGTTCTCTGATATATCAGAGTCTGATCTGGATCTGACTAAACTCTGGATCCTACGATCCACAACAGGAACTATTTCTGGTCTAAAGATAAAGACATGAACTGACACCAGGTTGTAGCTGAGAGACTGAACCAGAGGGAACACATTTGTTGGATCTTCAATAGTTCTGGATCCAGAAGAAACCACCGTTAGAGAAATAGTCAAACGTAGTCAGTAACTGCTGAACTAACACTGAAATCAGTTTGTTTACACATGGTCAGGGATGTTTTCTGGGTCCCGGAATCAACTGATGGCGATAAATAAGATTAAGTAGATTGATATTTGGTGTAAATCAAAAACTTATGGGTGGAGGTGAGGTTACTATCAGTAATCGTCATCACAGCTGGCGTCTCTCGGACATACCGATGTCTCTCAGGTAGAAGACCTTGTCGTAGGCCTCCAGCAGGGCATCACTGTGGATGTAGACGGTGAGGGAGATGTGGTGCTGCTCCTCCACGTAGGAGCAGTTGGTGTCCTCTTGGCAGTGAAATCCTGATCCATCTGTGTCCAGCTCGCAGGGAATACTCTCCAGGTTACTGCATGCAGACGGACCGGGTGAGTGAGTGAGTGTGACAGGACGAGGCGGGTAACAGGAAGACTCACCGTGCTGCTTTCACCAGGAGAACAGACGCATCCGATCTGTCCGGAGCTCTGGTCCATTTGCAGTGGAAGGAGCCTTTATAGTTTGATGCTGAGCAGCGGATGTGACCTGGACCAGCACAAACTATTTACTGCTATGAATGAACTTCCCTGCATTACAAACTGGGAAAACATCAGGACAGATGCGATGGTCCTATAACTATAAATGGTCCTAGAACTGAGTCCAGAGGAACACCATACATGACGTGAATGAAGCTAGCTTACTTCCTGTGGACGTGTGGGGGAAGAAAACACTTCCCGTGAAAGGAAGTTCCTGTCAGGACCAGATCTCTCTCACACACTCACACACACACACACACACACGTGTGTGGGTTCACATAACAAACTCTCGGAAATACACGGTTTGAGTTTGCGTTCATGTACGAAACACAAAGTCTCCGAACAGGACGAGTCAAAACCTCAAAGCCTGTGTATCAGTTGCCATAGTAACCCGCCACGCCAGCTAGGCAGCTGAACAGGCCAGTTAGCTTGAGTCAGTTGTGGACGTTTCTTGAATGAAACCATGGGAAACACCAAGCTAGGCTGCTTACAAATTGACCTTTGACTCCCCCATGTCAAAGGAGTCCGTGCTGGGATTCTCACCATCTGCTGACGATTGGAGAATCACCGTTCTGTCCGAGTCGAGCTGGACCAGGACCGTCGTGTGGTTCAGGTACTTCCCATCTGGGCTGAGGTGACAGTGTAATTTCCTCCGTTCATCTCCTCCACGGCGGCGGTGACCTGGTTCCCCTGCAGGTCTGGATCTATCTCCCCTGGAAAAGGAAAGTGACGACTCATCAAAACACAAAAACGTGCTGCCCGATGAGGTGATGGTCGTACGAGTACTGACCGTCCTTCTTCCAGAACACACGCTGGTTCTGAAAGGCTTCTCCACAGGTGAGAGGAACGTGTGTCACGATAGTCTGGTCGTACGGGACCCTCAGGACCAGGACTGGTTTCAGACAAGACGGTGGAAGGTTCATGTGAGGTCAGGACACAGAAACGGGGGCCGCTGGCGGGCGGAGCCACTCACCGTTATTAGTCAGCGTCTCAATGTTTTCTGGCCGGCGCAGCAGAGAGCAGCAGAAAGCACGAGGAGCAGCAAATGCATCTGGAAGGATCAAGTCAGAGACAAAGGGCTGAGACTTCAACACCGTACAAAGAATCATAGAACATAGAACAAACATATTCCAAGAAATACTACACATGTGCATGTGGCGCCCCGCAGCATGACTCGACGTCTTTAAATTTCATTTGAGATGACTTGTCCAAAAATGTTCAGGGTTTGTGATGTTCAAATAAAAGATAGGTTCCAAAAATAAATCTAACATAATAAGATGTAGACATTTATAAATACTGTTGTCTGCAGCTGTGCAGAAATATAGAACAAATGTAATAATGTACTAATGTAAATACAGATATCAATATGGCAGCATGATTCTATAAAGTCTGATGAATTTGATTTACTTTTGTATTTCATTCAGTTTTATTTGTAATAATAGCCAACGTCATGTCATATATGGATCGATATGCAGCAGCAGTATTCTCCCTAGGTGACAACAGGACAGGTGTACATGAGACAAAAATAGAAAATAAAAACAGATCTTACCTTCACAGCTGATTCGACGTCTGCCGAACGAACGAGCTGATTTTGATTCAGTTGGGGTTTGGAACATCAATGCTGCTTTTATACACAACAGAAGCAGAAGGTTAAAAAAACCCAAGAGGAACTGATGTGTGTGTGTGTGTGTGTGTGTGTGTGTGTGTGTGTAAGGATAATGGAAACTTTACCTGAGCGTTGAGATGAAAGGGTGCTGTTCATCCCGTCACCACAGACTATGATGTCATCAGTGTCCTCAGCAGGTCAGGCAGGAGGACATTGGCTCCTCTGTCTCTGGGGGACGTCGGGACAGAAACCTGAGGGAGGAGGACGGAGTCTGAGGACGGAGTCTGAGGACGGAGTCTGAGGACGGAGTCTGAGGACATCAACCACAGCAGGTGGAAGACGAGAAGACTTGTCTTTACAACTCTGTCCTAACTCCCTCTGTCCTCCGTCCTAACTCCTTCTGTCCTCTGTCCTTACTCCCTCTGTCCTTACTCCCTCTGTCCTCCATCCTAACTCCCTCTGTCCTTACTCCCTCTGTCCTCACTTCCTAACTCCCTCTGTCCTCCGTCCTAACTCCTTCTGTCCTCTGTCCTAACTCCCTCTGTCCTCCGTCCTAACTCCCTCTGTCCTCTGTCCTTACTCCCTCTGTCCTCCGTCCTAACTCCCTCTGTCCTTACTCCCTCTGTCCTCCGTCCTAACTCCCTCCGTCCTAACTCCCTCTGTCCTCCGTCCTAACTCCCTCTGTCCTCCGTCCTAACTCTTCTGCTCCTCTGTCCCTAACTCCTTCTGTCCTCCGTCCTAACTCCTTCTGTCCTCTGTCCTTACTCCCTCTGTCCTCAGTCAGTGTGTGTGATAACACCACACAGAAACTTTCCAGTAAAACTTGGCTGAATGTTTGGTCATGTGACGTCAGGTGTCTCCAACCTGCAGCTCGCTTCCTCCGCCGTATCGGCGCTTGTCTTCCTCATTCCGTTGTCCTCCGTTGATGGCTCCTTGATTTCACAGAGGAAGTTGACACGAGGAAGAAATCACTGAGAAAAGAGAAGCTGCCGAAGGTCAGATTTTAAACGTCTCCCCTTTCGTGTTTTTTTTTCCCCCAGGAATAGAAACTCATTCATCTGATGATTTGACTTTGTTTCACATCACTTTTAATCCACTAGTTGTATTACTACTATTACTACTACTACTACTAACAGCTTTGTCTTTTATTATTGATATTATATAATATTTTTACAGTTACCACTTGATTATTCTTCATAATAGAATGATAATAATACAAATTAATTTATTTTAAATTGGGTTTTTTTTGCCGAGTTTTGAGATTTTCTTGTTTATCTGTACACAACTTTTTAAAGATAAATTAACTAATTTAAAACATATTATTACCCGACTGTTGTTAGAGCGGTTGGATGACATGTGCATTGTCATCATCGGTCCAAACCAGAATAGAAACAGATCCATTTCATTAAAAACATATTTTTAATCAAAATATGTTGCT
The DNA here is from genome assembly GCF_965212315.1 of Lampetra planeri. Taxonomy (NCBI): domain Eukaryota; kingdom Metazoa; phylum Chordata; class Hyperoartia; order Petromyzontiformes; family Petromyzontidae; genus Lampetra; species Lampetra planeri. The sequence goes on from NW_027613774.1 coordinate 30,352, forward strand.
GTGTCCGGGTTTGTTGACCATGTAGAGAGCTGCTGCTGTGTCGTTCTCACACACACACACACACACACACACACACACACAGAGTTGATGTTTTTAACGTGATTGTTCCGTGAAGAGAAATGAACGATTGCTGACGTCCACGCAATGACTCATTGGCATTCAAGACATTCCCAACAACGAGTGTTTTTTCCGTCTTTCTGATCTGTCAGATTAGAAATGTGTTTACGACCCTGTGACAGTTTTCATTCACTGCAAAAACTCTAAATCTTACAAAGAACACTTGTCTTATGTCTAATCAAAATGTCTAATTTCTAGTCAAAAATCTATTTACAACTTAAATCAGACACATCGCCTGAACAAAGTAACTGTTTTTTTTTTAAACATTTTTCACTTGTTAACAAAATTATTTTCTTCCTTATTACAAGCAAACAGATTTTGTTTCTGCTGGCAGATTTGTCTGCTGATTTCCAGTCAAAATTGATGAAACAAGTAAAAAGAAATGTCTAAAAACAAGTTACAGTTTTACTTGATGTGCATGGAAAACATATTGCAGATACTTGACAAATTACAAAATCTGTGTATGTTTTCTGTTTTTCATGTTTTTTGTGGTAATTTTCTGTTTTCATTAAAATTCCAACAAAAAATGTACATGTGTCTTATTTGAAGTGTGAGGAGATTTATGACTTGAAATAAGAAACTACGTGTGGTTAGATTTTGAAGTTTTTGCACCAACGGGAGAAGCTGAAACGTCTCCAACAGAAGAATAAAACCCAAACAGACATGTGGCAGAGTCCTCGTTTCCATAGGAACAGTTAAAAATTTCTGAAAAAGGTCAAAATTGTCAACATGTAAAACTCAAGTGAGTCTTTTCTCCAATCGCGAGTCCGTTGGCTCGAGCAGCTGACGCTTGCGGGTCGTCCTTCAGGAAGGAGAGGAGATGAGGAGAGGAGACGAGGAGTTAACCCCTCCACGGGCGTGGGCTCCTGCTGGGCCCCTCCCTCCGCCGGGGCCTCGGCCGGCGGCTGGCTGAGGATGACCTGCACCACGTAGTCCTGGAGATGTTGAGCTGGTCCAGACGCAGCCGGTCCGTCAGCGGACGCCCAGAGAAGAACCAGCGCTGCGTGGCGGCCGGAACGCCCTCCTGGCTCTGGAGGCGGCGCTTCATCACGCCCACCGTGTCCACGGAGCGCACCGACAGCCGGAGGTCGCGACCGTGGAGAGGCGCAGCCGCAGCTGACACTCTCCTCCGGAGCCTGAGTCGCCGGTGCGCCCGTCGACTGGTCCAGCGGGCGCCGGAATCTGGATCAGAGCCGTCGGGCTCGTCGGAGCGCTCCTCGATTCATGTTGACGGGAGGAGACAGGCAGTAAACGGGCAGCTGGTACCGGTTCCCCAGTTCATCGTAACACTCGGTCAGAGCCCCTGGAAGGAGGAGGGAGGGGGCAGTCATCTGTCAATCAACTGTTCACATCGCTGCTGTTTCCATTTTTTATCAAACTGAGCATTATTGTAAGGACAGAGGACTTAAGGAGACAGGATATAAGGACATAAGGACACAGGGCATGAGTACAGAAGGAGTGAGGACACGGTGTCATTCATTCATTCATTATTCACTCTTTCATTCATTCTACTCTCAATCAGCTGTTGAACAGATGAATGTTGATGAATAGATTATTAACACTCATGTTGTTCCACAAACCTCCAGAGAACTCGTTACATCACCCGAGAAATCTACTGTCAGTGGGGAAGACGAGGACACCCCCCCCCCGACACCACACACCCACACACCACACAACAGCCTGAAGCTGACTCAGTAAGTGACATTCAGCGTCCTTTCACTCGCCAGCCACCGTCTTTGTTCTCCTCTCAGACACACTCTCATTTCTCCTCTCTCCGTGTGTGTGTGTGTGTGTGTGTGTGTGTGTGTGTTGTGTTTCAGTTCACTCAGGCATCATGATCCACATCATGTGATCATCACAACAAAACAAACATTGGTGTTTCCAACATTTTTCTGCATTTCTGCAAAATATTTTTTTTCCTTAATATTGACCTCAACTCTCTGGAATGAAATTTTTGAAAAGGTACGACAAGAAAGTCTTCAAACGTCCACTAATAACTATTTTAATAATAAAAGTTCAAATGAAAAAATATTTTAAACAATGAATATTTTATTAATGTTTATTTATTATTAGGAAACAAATTAAACATTAAAATATTTGTATTCAATATATTTTTTAAATTTTCTATAAAAATTGGTTATGATGAATAATGTAAAACACAACACACATGCTCGCGCTCACACGGTGTGAGTGTACGGCGGTGTTACCGTGCGGCAGCGTGATGCTCGCCCCGTCTAGGATGGCCTGAGCCAGCAGGTGGTCGGTTGCCCTCAAAGGCGCTGGCGGCGGCGCGCAGAGCGTCCCAGATCTCCTTTCCGTCCTTCGAACGCCGGCGCCGTGTCCCAGAACTCATCTCTCTTGCTGCGCAGCTGGCCCTCAGTCATCGGGTAGTCACTCTTCCATTTGGGCCGCTCTCGCTTCAGGGGCTGGTTACGCCCAAGAGCCACTGAACCAGGAATGGGGGGGGGGGGGGCGCGACACAAACACAAACATGTCAATCTGTCGTCCACTACCGACAGTCCATTGTGACCTCTGCCAAGGACGTGCCGGCATTTGTTTGTTAGTAAAAATACGATTCTCAGTGTGCGTTTCTAGTTGGACCCTTTTTCCACTTTTCCTATCAATTGAGGCGTGTTAGTGACCAAACTTCTGTCACATGACACAAAGGATGGTCTTTACGTCCGTCTCTCAGTCAATCTAATCCGTTCCACCGTCTCAGGGTCATCGGTTCTGGCTCCGTTTCAGCTCTCAACAGGAAAACGGGGCAAAAGTGTGTTTGTGTGTCGGCGTCTGCCGTAACGAAAGACAAAAGACAACAACATTCACTGTAAGTCACACTTCAACGCTGACATCAGCGTGTTCATGAACTCAGGTAGCACACAGTCTTTTCAGACCACTAGCTGTTTTAAAGTCAGAGCACTTTTGTGACACAAATGTTGTTGGAAGAAAAATACTGAAGACCACGACGCTCCAGAGCCACATGAGCTGTTAGTGAAACTGTTAATGTTGTATTTACAGCAGGGGCGGAGCCAAGAGGATACACAATACCTGATAGACCACCTGACACATCAACTGATAGAACACCTGACACCTGATAAAACAAGTGATAGACCACCTGACACTTGACAGACCACCTGAAACACCACGTAGCCAATGGGAGTACTTTGAGTGTCAGAGCAGCGTTTCAACATGCAGAGGGCGCCACAATGTGTACTTTCTCACTATGTGTGTTGTGGTGTGGTGGTGGGGTATCTGTTCTTTAAAGAGAGACGACTGGACTGTCCTGCTTCTTCTTTTTCTTTTTATACACGATCAATATGTGCCTCTAAGTTGTCGCTTGAGACAATATCCTGAT
>NW_027613775.1:0-33793 GCF_965212315.1 Lampetra planeri
ACCTTGATTCTCAGGTGAGTGATGGATAGTCTCTCTACGCTTTTACAGCTTAACAGTCGTATGTTGTTTCTTCCTGAATGAAACTGATCAGACTACGAGATGGTTGTTTTTTTGTTGTTCATGCAGGTTGGAGTCATCGACTTTTCCCTTTACCTGAAAGACTCCACCAACAGTGTGACTCCAAGGAGTGAGTATCAGCTTTTACCCATCAGCTATATAAGAAGCTGAGCTAAAGGCTTGTCAGCTACCAACAGACTGTTTCTGGTATCTTAATTCCTCATTTGCTTTTTGATCAGGACTAAATCCAAAATAAACCCAAAACATGGGTTACCATGTTTCACACCTAGCTGCACGATCCACCAGTAAAGACTGTGTAGTACGTTCTTGCGTCAGATTTAAACCCTGTGTATTGCACTGGTACTAAACAAATTGCAACCCATGTTTCGTGGCTTTCAGCTTTTTCTTCTTTTGCCTTGAAGTGATACTAGGTTGACCACCATTTTAGACCAGAAGCATTATATTGAGGAGTTAAATCGTCACCTTAGTGCCACCGTCACAGACCTTCAGGCCAAGATGGACTCTCTAGAAAAGACCAACTGCAAACTCGTAGAGGAGGTCAGGAATAATTTGTCTCTGATATGAACGCTCTTATCTGTGTGCAAAGTGTGTCATCAGACTGACGGGTGTGTGTCAATTCTGTAGCTGACGGCAGCGACTGACAGAATCAACTCTCTGCGGGAAGAACATGAGCAGCTGAGAAAGGACAATGAGCTGATCACACTGTCGAGCCAGAAGAAGGAAGAGGTCCGACCGCATCTGCAAGTAACTGCAGCAACACCACTCCCATGTGTGACGCTGTATCAACTGTGTGGTGTGTTTGTAGGCAGCTTTTCAAGACAGCCAGGTGGAGCTGGAGACGTACAAACAGACACGACAAGGCCTGGACGAGATGTACAATGTGGTGTGGAAGCAGTACAAAGAGGAGAAACGCATTCACCAGGTCAGGTATTGTCAGTGACATTAGATATAAATTGTACGCACGATTAAAAGTGAACATTTGAACGTAAAAGCTGCTGAAGAGTTGCATCTTGGGAAGTGAACATTTGAACGTAAAAGCTGCTGAAGAGTTGCATCTTGGGAAGTGTAGGATCCTGTCTTTTTGCAGCCTCAGTCCCTCCCTCTATACAGTTCACATCCTCTATGGAATTACAATGGGAGGTTTTAAATCATACATCAGCTGTTTCCTTCAGCACTAAAAGGTTTTGACTCAAAACAAGAACCTGGTAAATTAAATAATATCTGATTTAAATACTGCAGCTGTGTTCATTATGGAAATGGTTACAGTGAATGAGCTATCCTTTAAAGTATTACAACATGAAATTTGTTGAAAACAACAATATAATAATGTGCAGTGCAACCTACAATAGATGTACTTAGTAACAGCTATCTGGAATTGGAAAATGTAGTATTCCACTTCATGATCACAACAACTTTATTTTAAATTGAATCTATTTCCACAAATGTGCATTGATTCAGACGTGAACTAAAGCGGAGCTATGAAGGAAGATAAATCATTTATCTCTGGTTGCCAGTGTTACTAAAACAGAGGAACAGGAACAGCAGCTGCTTGTATTGGAAAAGTGCCGTTGGTTTGTGTATGTCACTTTCACTCTTTAAATTTCACCCTGGGGGCTGGATTGGACCCTCATGCACGTTTCCCGTATGTTTGACCGTTGCTCTGAAGCATTCATCATGAATTGCTGTCTTGTTTGGTCACACTCAGTGAGATTTATTTTGCATTTTGCACAGATGATGTTATCTGGGATCCAGTTGGATGCAGACAAACACAGGAGCATGTGTTGTTTCCTTCGAGGACCAGAGCATGACTGTGTATTTGACGGATGCCTCTCCTGTGTTCATGTCAGGAGCTGGAGCGAGAGCTGGAGCTGCAGCTGGGGCTGAAGCAGGAGATGGAGGTAGCCATGAAGCTGCTGGAGAAGGACACACATGAAAAGGAGGACACACTGGCAGCCCTACGTCTCCAACTTGACCAAGTCAAGACTCTTAACCTACAAATGTTTCACAAGGCACAGGTAGACATGCATTAATACTATTTCGGTTTCTGGTGTGCTGAGGACAAAGCACATGCATACAAACTCTGTGGCTCTTCAGGACACAGAACGAGAAGTGGCGAAGAAGGAGGCAGAAGCTGTGCAGCTTGAGCAGAAGATGCATGAAATGGAGAAAGCCATGATGGAACTGGAACAGAGGTATTACCTTTTGTTGCGTGTGAGTGTGTATACTTACGTTATGTTTGTGCTGAATCATACTCCGGTCACGTCAGAAGCCATAATGTGATTGGATAAGAGAAACTCCATGGGCATATATCCAGTATAACAGCAATGGGACAACATCACTTCCAAGTTGTGCTGAGTGGCGCTAAGTAACTTTTCATCAACAGTTTTGATTCATGTTTTATTATGAATGTAGATTTGTGGAGAAGAACAGTTGAGTTCTCAAGTACGTTCCGTTTTGTGGCTCATCGCAACGCACCCGTTGCTGTGGAAACAACAGTGGTTTATGTGAGGTCGCAACTGAGCAGTTGCTGCTCGATTGTTGATGGACCGTTGTATTGCAAGTGGGTGCACATACGGTAGACTGGACTGGACTTAATCATCCCACCTGTAACAACAATAACTGTGATGGAAATGTGGTGGTGTTTGCTGGTGTTGCTGTGTTGTGACACACACCTGAGAGACCAGGGGCCTGTACCACAAAGCAGGATTTTGGTTTTAGCGAAATAACTTCAGGGTTGATCCTGGATCTTTGGTACCACAAAGCCGGATTTTCTTTAATCAAGACCTGTTACCATGGTAATTTACTCTGAAAAACTATCCTGCTCCGGAGCAGGATAACTGTCTGTATTGAATCTGATCCTGTGAAAAGCACCACCCACAGGCCAATCAAATGTCAGAAAAAACAATGACCTGTCCATTCCTCCATGTAAGACAGGTGGTGAGGAGAGTTACGGCGTGAAAGAATCTTCCGGGACCGATCGGACCCGTTAAATCTCAACGAATTTTACCGATTCTCACACTCTGGACCACAGACAGTATACATCACCCTGAGGTTCTTTGACACGGGTCGTTTCCTGTATTCAGTGGGAGATGAAACACCGTCTGTCGGTGGTCCACCAAGTCACCTGAGACCTCACTGATTTAAAAGATGAGTTTGTTGTCTTCACGAGACACTTTCCATACATGTGGTTCAGTAAAGGAAATGTGAACAGTGTCATCTCCACACTTCATTCATGGTGTTTGAGGGTTCCCCCTCTTTTTTGAAGAGGGAGATGATATTTTTTCACTTTGTCCCTGATCATCTCTAACACAGATCCATCAGATGATTTGATTCAGACTGTAGGTCCAGGTAGCTTCCTTCTTTGTGTCACATCTGAGGAGGAGTCAGGTAGGGGGGTACTTGAGAGAAGTAGTAAAATCAGCTGTTTTACCGGCGGAATATATGAATGAACTGGGGGGGGTCCTACTTTTTGCTGACCGCTTGTTTGCTCACTGGCTTGCACTGTGTTTTAAAGGGTTTTTTGTGGGATTCACTGTTTGGATTTTATACGTAATAAATGAAAGTAAACAGCAGACGTTGGAGCCTGTAGTTTTTGTTTAGTCCAAATGGAAGCGCCGTCAAACACCCTTTGTCCCTGTGCTCAGCCTCCTGACGACTCGTGGGTTTTCATAGTCGCCTAATACAGACGATCAACTTGGTATATTGATATGAATGAATTGAATTTCAACACTAAAGTTGATGCTTTAGTGTTTTTATGTTTGATCTTTTAACTGAGAAAAAAACAATGTGATTTCAAGGGATCCACGGATGTTGTAGGTTCATTGAGGCATTAACGAACAACGTACAGATTTACACAGCCTGAGATGTGTTGCCAGCTGCTTTGTCGTCTTCTGTCATCTTCCACGGTGTTTCTTTTCTACCATCTCTGACTTCTCCTCCTACTTTTCCAGCATTAACCTCTGCAGCCGGCGCGAGGTGCTCTGTCTCCCGTTTGTGCACTGATTGTGATTGGTCTGCTGCCTCGAACACACCTCTTATACGTGCGCATTCACGGGTCTTGATGAGACAAAGCTGGATTGAATTAGCGAGTTCATATCCAGCTTCGTGGTACCGATGATCCTGATCGCCATGATCTCGCTAAGTCAGTCCTGGATTAATGGAGTTGATCCAGGACTTATTAATCGAGCTTCGTGGTACAGGCCCCAGTTAAAGAATGCAAGCGCTCCCTGTTGTGTATCATTGCTTCATGACTATTCTTTTGGCCCTTTTTGTGTGATAGACTACAGAAATCGGAGAGTGACTGCAAAAACAGCAACGAGTCAGACAACGATCTGAGAGTGGAGCTGGAAGGAAGAGTGAACTCGATGGAAAACCAACTGAGTAACCTGGATACACTGAGGTGAAGGAACACCCTTCAAATGATGGGTGTGTGTGTGTTTGTGTATGTGTGGAAACACGTGGTAAGTTCCGTCCTGAGAGGAGTGAGCAGGGTTTGGAGGCCAGCGTGGAACTCTGTGATTTATGATTTCTGAATACTCAATGCCAAGTCAAGAGTGTCACGATACCACTAAACACGGTGAACTAGTGGTTAGCATAGCCGTACCCCTGTTGACAGTTGGGATCTTCTTCAGCACACCCGCGACCCATAATCAGAGCAAGCGGGAGAAGATGAATGAATGAATGAATAAATATTTTAATTTTCCACTTCAGAGTGGATCGACTGAATAACCAGTTGGACCAGTCACAAACGGCTACATACAGTTTGTCGCCAAATAAATCTTGGTTGTATTCAACCTTTTTGGATGAATACAACCATGGATCTGTCTCGTTAAGTTCTTTGTTTTTTTCCCCATGTCCTCTCTGGGCCCAGGCTGGGTTTGGAGAATGAGCTTCGCATTGAGAGGGAGCAGAGACAAGGTCTGCAGAAAGCGCTCCAGAGGGAGCAGGACAACAGCGTGGAGCTCCGCACACAGCTGCAACAACTGGAGGGCCTGCATGTGGTCAGTTAATGCTGGGAAATGCAGCTTCTGAACGAGGCTTCAGCCATAGGAGTAGATGTAATTGCTTGACAAAAAAGCAAAAAAAAATAAGAGCTCTAAGGAGCAGTGACGTGAGTCCTGTGCTCACCTCTGCCCCCTACAATGAGGGTGAGGTACTAACTGCCCCAGCTCTTGCTTTTTCTCAGTAGCTTTAGTCACATCAGCAAGCCTAAATACATTATATACGTTAAGTTACAGTAGACTATGGAAAGTGAAGGCATCTAATTCAAGTGTCCAGAAATACTGCATTCATGGCAACAGGTACATGCACCTGTTCACCTTGTTGCTGCCTCCCATTCTCTCCCCTGTATTTAAATGAGACACACACAGTGATATACACTACACAATATTATCTACTTTGGATCTACTTTGTGTAAAAACACAATTGTTTTTATGTTTTGTGTTGACAGATGTTTCCCTCAGAGCTTTTACCACATGACGTTGTCACACTTTATACTGTATATCCAGAGCTGTGTTTTATATATGACGGTGCAGGAGCTGAAGGATTTGAAGAAAGAGAAGCAGCAGCTGCAGCAAATGTGTGAGCAGCAGGAACAGGCTTTACAGGAGATGGGACATCACCTCAGCCAGTCAGTAACCTCGTCATTATCCACATTTTCCGTTACTTGTCAACACCACTTGATCTGAACAGCTTCATTTGTGCCAATGTTTATCAAAGGTCCAAACTCAAGATGGAGGACTTCAAGGAGGTCAACAAAGCACTGAAGGTTAAATATGATTTTGCAAAGATGATGTGCTTAATTGAAGCTTTGTTTTAATTTATATCCATCACTCTTCAGGGCCATGCCTGGCTGAAAGATGACGAAGCCACACAATGCAAACAATGTCAGAAAGAGTTTTCCATCTCCCGCAGAAAAGTAGGCTTCATTTTATTTACATTTCACGTCTGTTGTTTCAGTCAATTCTATAAGCAGGCTTTGTTTTCAGCACCATTGTAGGAACTGCGGAGACATTTACTGCAATAGTTGCTCCGGTAACGAGCTGGCCTTACCCTCCTATCCTCGACCTGTGCGGGTATGTGACATGTGCCACTCCCTGCTGCTGCAGAGAAGCTCATCCACAGGCTCCTGACAGAACCACAAGCTCCCATTTCTAATAAACACTGCACATACTCATCCACTGATTTTTAATAATGTCCGTTTACAAATGTCATCAGATCATGTGGAAATGTGATTTGTTAAGTTTCCTCAGTAACCTGAAACTCAGGAACAGTAATATGCATTAACTCACTGGACCACACTGATTGGCTGATTGGATGCACTTCTAATTCTACTTTATTCTTGAGATATGGAAGCAGAGAAGGTTTGGGCTTATTTATGCGCTCAGTGCTTCACTGTACTGATTTTAACAAGTTAGGAATAACATCAGGTGTGTTCACAGTTGTAGCACCAACATGTTTTGACAGTGGGGATAGATTGAGATAGTGAATGAAGACTTTAGACAATGTGTAAAATTCCGTACACATTAATGCTGTTGGATACAACTATTGTAAATTGTAGAATGTTGAAAATCAAACTTTTATAATGTATTAACACAGTAAGGTTGTGGATTGTATCAGCTGCAGTAAGCAGTTTCTTAATCTGGTCAATTTTTAACTTGACATTTGATAAATGAATAAAGTCTGTTCTTGAACGTTTGTTTCAATGAGATAGTCCAACTAGTTTATTCACTTTGTGCACAAGAAATACAAATACCATTTGAAGCAGTAGAAACCTTCTTGTCAGTGGATGTGAAAGTCATTTCCCATGATAACACCCCCATCCAGAAAACCTGCCCCATCGTTAGTTAAACATGCTAGATGAACATTTTTAATTAAAAAAAAAAAAAAAAGACTATGCACTATGTATAAGATGAAACAAGGTCTAAACATCAGGATATCAGAAATTTAGATTTTCTTCATGCACTCAGACCACCCCTGAAAAGAAACACCACCAGTACACGATGTAAGGAACTTCCAGGGGTTTTCAAGAATGCTAACACAAAATGGGCAAATGTCTGGGAAATAACTGACAGCCGTTCATGAACTAATGTGTGCAGAAGACGAACTGCACTTCTGACACACGTGTTATCAGATGATCTTTTCTGAGGACCATTCACATAAAAAATTATAAACCCTAACCCTCTTAATCCCTAAACATCCTCACCTGACCCTGCCATACATGTACAAGGTGAAACTCACATCTCCAGTCCTTGCAGCAAAATGCGGAGTTTAAAAAAAACCCAAAAACATCAACGAAAAGAAAAAACAAAAAACTACATTCCCCATCCCCCGCCCAGTCCATTCATAGAACCTCTGCTGCCACCACCTCCACCACCGCCGCCATAGTAACTGCTTCCCATTCCGCCCTGGTTACCTAACAAGAGAGAGAAAATACACACTATAGGACCGAGGAGTCCTGTGCAGACATTTTTGTAAACAAAAACATGAGCTAAAGCTATAAGATCAGTCTGGAGTAAAGACCAGCTGAATGCATTCACAGAGGAATCTAATCGCAACAGAGCCGACACTCACTATAGTCACTGTAGCCACCCATGTTTCCTTGGCTGCTGTACCCGCCTGAATACCCTGAACTCAGCTGGCCGCCACTGTAAGATGACTGGTTTCCTGTGAAGACGTTTGAGAAGACTATTAAGCAACACCATATTATGTTATGGTTTTGTGAACCCCGTCTGATACATACCCATGCCTCCCATCATTTGGCTACCATAGGCTCCGTTACTGCCACCTGCTGTTGAGTTTAAGAACAGCTCCACATAGCGGTGCTCTGAGGGTGAGACAGACAATGAACATCCTTGTTCAGCCGACAGACTGCTGGTGGTATTTTTTCATTATTATAAGTTATTTTAGACTCACGCATGTTGGCTTTGTCTTTGGACATGGCCGCCACTGCATCTTCATGCGTTGCAAACTCCACATCTGCCTCCCCAGTTACCCGGCCGTCAGGTCCAACCTCAATATGGACCCGCACTGGGTTCAATGGTGAGAAGAACTGAGACATACAAACAGGAGGGACAACGTTAACGTCTACAGTCAGGGAAAAAATGAGCACTGTGTGGTGTTCTTGTGTCTTACATTGAAGATATCTGTCTCTGAGGCTCTGTATGGCAGCCCCCTCATGTGGACACAGTGGCCTGTTGTGCTCTGGAAGGAGGAGCCGCCATCACCGTACCCGTCCATCCGATACACCTGGACGTAAATAATCAAGAGTAGCAAAGGGATTCATCAGTTCCAATCTTCTTATTCTACAAAAGTAGGAATCTGGAGTGAATCAGAATAAAGTTTGATCACCTTGACACCCACCTCCTCCATAGCCTCCGCGACGCATTCTATCGTAAGATCCCCCTCGGCTCATCATGTTGTAGCCACGACCACCAGAGGGCCGGTCATAAGGGCCCGGTCTCTGCATGCCCATTGGCTTCCGCTGAGGTTCATAATGGGTTCGCACTTCGGCGCGGCTACTCTTGAAGATCTCAATGTACCTAAGAGCATAAAGATTCCACAGTGAGGGCATAGGGGATGTGACCGGCGAGGCTGCATTTGCTCATTACTGATGGAACTGGGCTATGCAGATGCTGTCGTGGTGTAGTCCATTCGTAGTAATACTTTTGAATTCTTTATGCTTGTTGTTAATAGATTAGACAAGAAGGACAACGTATTAACTAAGCTGCAAAAAGGATGCTCTCCATATGGATAAGGGCCTTAAGCATTTGCACACTTTTCTTATGGTTACCTGGAGTGATTCAGAGATCAGATTCAAGAAGATGTGATAGAGCGTCCTGTGTCCTTGCCATGACAGCCATTGTCCTTGTTTTTGAGGGGCAGCGGGCTCCGACCCTTCTGCAGCCACTAAGCATTACCTGTGACAGTGGACTCCACCGTAAACGAGTACTGTGGCCCTCGGATTTACCACCAGGGAAACACCTTACCGAGCTGGACTGATGTTTAGTGCTGAGACATCGTTGGTTTTCGAAATTAAGCAGGTACTCCGTTTCAGCCTGTCTAATGTTTTGAATGGTATCCAAACACTAATCTTCCCATTGAGTGTGTGGCATAGATGAAGCTAGCATGGCAATCAGTGTGTTTCTTGAAAAGATTACAAAAGTGTGTTAACAGAAAGTGTCAGTTTTGGACTTGTTTCACATGTTGAGGGTGCACACCATAAGAAAAGCAATTTATCCAGCCAACCAACCAACCATCCCCACCTGTGCCCTATTCTTTCCTTGTGTTTCTTTAGAGCCTTTTCAGCTATATCCTGTGAAGCAAACTGCACGAAGGCCTCCCCCGTACTCCTCCCCTGGATGTCCACCGGCAATGTTATCCCATTTGGCACGATTTCCAACCCTTCAACCCAAGGACAGATAACCCCAGCGGGGGACATATTAAATCACATGCCCAATCACAGAGAGAACTTTCTCTAGAGAGATAGAAAACTCTATACATCATCACACATACCAGTTCAGTTTTTAACCAGTGACTGGCAATTAAAGCAGTTTACACTTACTATTTTGGGGATAAAATAGAAATGAGAGGATAGAGGAAGAGCATGAAAGGGGCATTGTGTGGGACATCAGGCCAGTGTTGGTGTGTTGATGAAGCGAGAATCTGGCAGGTGACATGGGTTTAAATTAATGGTCGCCCGTTATGCACTAAACCAACATTTGGCACACGTGTACGGTATTTCAAAAGAGAGAAAGCGTGAAGAAATGTGGAAAAAGAAAGTATGACATTATGGTAAGAGACTGTCCAATCAGTGATTAGACCCATTCCATCATTAATGTTACCATTCAGCACTGACAGCTGTAAAATGAAACCACGCCATTTGTAACAACATTGGATCCATTTTAAGGTGAAAGAGTGAATGTGGGGTCAAGATAGAAATGAAGGGCAAAGATGGGAGAGTGTGTGCATTAGGGATGTGCCGGTATTATTGAGCCTTTCTATATAAATTTAAGTTAATATTATTGTTCAAACACCACTGTAGAATCAGACTTGTGCATTTGCACAGACTTCATTCAATTCAAACCTAACCAACTGAACACAGAGCTGTGCATCGCCCATAAAATCAAGAACATAAGTTGAAGACAGACTGAAACTTGAAATTGTCTTAAGCAAAGACACCATTTCTCTTATAAAAACCCACATTCTGCTTGGTATTTGACAATGGCCATGAAAGAGACATAAAAATCCTAGGCAAGATGAAAGATATATATATCTATATATACACACACCGGCACATGTCTAGTTTGCAAAACGGATTCCTGTCCCTAAACAAAACTTCAGAAGCCTTTAGCCTTTTGTCTTCTCCGTTTAGAAAATTAACTGGATCCCTTTTCCAGCATCATTTCTTCACTGTCGATGTAAAAAGCAATGCATTCTTTTGCCTCAAATATATAATAGCACAGAACGATGATTTTCCAGGGTCATGTAGAAATATGTTCGAAAGATAAATACAGTGTCCGTGAAAGAAAGATAACAAGAAAGGGAAGATTGGAGAAGAATAGTCAAAATTACACCTTGTTTACCATGGAGGAGAGCAACTTCTTACCTGAGAAAAACTGGACAATCTCTTCCTTGCTGCAGCCAAAGGGAAGACCTCGAAGCCTGACTAGGCCATCTCCTGCCGTCTCTGGACAGTTTGGACCAGTGTGCTTCATGACCCAGTCCATTTCGACATTGTTGGATTTAAACACTGTACATGAAGGATACAAATGCTTTAAGCAAGGGCTCTTGACAGTGCCACTTACGAGAAAAGTTAAAGTGTTGATACCCACCCTCGACATATCTGTGGCCCATGGTTTCTCTGTCTTTCTTCACTGCAATCTTCAGGTCGTCCTCTGTCTCCAACTCAACAAATGCCTCTCCACTGGGACGCCCCTCTCTTGTGTAGGTGAAGTGGATGCCGCCTCCATTGCTGATAATTTTGCAATCTGGATTGAAAAAGAAAAGTTCCATGATTACATTAAATAGTGAATTTGCTTGAGGCGTAGTTTTTCTGTGGAAAAGTAACATTTACCTGAGAAAAATCTTTGTACTTCATCCACAGAACAGGACCATGGGAGACCCCTGATTCGTACAACATATCCCTCATCAGCCATGACTAGACACGGTCCCTTAAAGAAAAGATATTATTCATTAAGTATTATGTCCGCATGATTTCAATCCAGACTGGTCATATTCAGTTACTATTGACTACAATCACTTAGGACTGTGCAGCGGGCAGCTACCCTCCTACAAATCCATCGAAAGGGGAATGTTATGTTCCATCATGAACATTACTTCTAGTTTAGAATGTTGCAGACGCACAAACTGGTTACACGCTACATATAATAAGAAGTTTTGATTCCGCAGTTTTCACACTCACGGTACATCGATATGGTGAATTGGAACATTTAGGATACGGGTCTTACCTGGTTAACAGTGTATTTTATCTAGGCATTAGGCGATAATATATCAATATCATTATTTTCACCCGCTCTTTAGTCATAAATTATCCGCGTTTCCATTTATCCTGCATAGGACATCATGCTAGTGACACGGCGTCTACAACAGTTTCGGTGTTAAGCCATTTATAGTGTTTGGTGGTCACTAAAACTACATTACCGACTCTAGGAAATATAGTTAGATGCTGTAAGACTTAATGTGTGAGGCCTTGCCTGAAACCATACACAAGAACAAAAGCGGCCCTTTCAGTCTGCGCCATGTTATTAGCGGTGCCAGTTAGCTTACCGGCTAGCATTTGCTAAATAACGGCAATGTGAATGAATTTTACACACGAGCGGATAGCTATATCAGGCCACAATCGTTTAGCATTTTGTTAGAGAAAGCGTGTACTAACAGCAGCAGTATGCATAAATTTACCTGATTAAATCGAGAATACACCACGCCGGAGTATGAGTCTATGAGCGGGCCTGTGTGATGGAGCTGAAACCTTCCACTGGGTTGCCAAAGATGGTTAACCACCCTCTCAAGAACTACATAACGACGCACTATCAGTGCCGTTTCCGTTTGACACTCCTCCACGTTTGGCTTAATCTACATATTTAAACATCAATAATCCTACTTAAAACACAATTAATTATATATACATTATCTAGATAATCACAGACCGATTCAACCTTGTAAAATCTAGATGTGGTGTAATTTGTAAACATTTAGACGAAAATGTGGGTTTTTAAACAAACCTGGCAATCCCGCCTGAACGGCTCGCGCCTCCGACTACGCCCCAAAAAAGATGACGTTTTCCGCCGGCTGGTGGAGCGGCATCGACTCCTGGCCCTCGAGCTTGTAGGTAACTTGATTCACTTGTAATCACTGAGCTCATTTCTTTAATTGTAATTCCAGTTGCACGTAGCTCATTTCCTGTATATTTTATCCATTAGAAGGAAGTCAGTGTTGTCAAATCATGATAAACGACAACCGAACAGCTCATTCCACAAGCTATTTGACTATAAAGATAATGTCTCATGAGCCTCATGAACGTATTGAAATACATTGTTGAAAACAGTAAATTTGTCTGCTATTTATGTTCTTATATTTAACATTTCCCGTTATACTTTGTTTGACAATGTTCAATGTACCATCATAAAGCAAAAGCCATCGTTGTAATACTTTCTTTGTACAAATGACAATATAGCATTTGAATCAGGATAAGGAGAACACTGGTCAGACATATGGACAGAAACCAAAAGCAAATATCAGTTTCTATAGTTAACAATTATTCCAGGATGTGGAAGTGGATGGGCAGTAGAACTGTAATTAGCCTTCCCTCAACAGTTATTAGCAAGGCACTTCACTCATCTCTGCTTTAGCTGCATGTTTGGTCAATCAGATAATAATACAATTTATATTATTATTGATTTTAAAAATATATATAAAATTCATTCCTCTATAAAACAAGCAAGAGTATACAGTCAAATAAAACTTATGCAGTACCAAAGGCCAGTACATTTTCCCATCATGGTGGTTTTGAAGTTCAGATTTTATTTAATTGTATTTAAAAAATGTCTTTATTCATGTTAAATGTCTTGGGATGAATTTGTGTTGAGAAAATATTCATACTACCTGTAGTCAGTATAAGCCTGTTTGGTTTAACAGCATAGCACAGCACACAGTACAGTGTTAAACCTGACATCTGCTACATTTGTACTTTTACATTTTAAGATATTTGCATATCTGGAGCACTTTATTCTGCAATGTGGTGATAGTTGTTCCAGGGATGAATCTTCCAATACTTAATGATAGTATTGATACTATAGATACTTAATACTTGATAGGATATTTGTTCCAGTATGAACAGCTGGTTATAAAGTTAAATTACATGTCATTTTGTTGTCCTTTCCTTGAGGAAATAGATATATTCATCCAACTGAATCTGGTTTCCCTGAATCTGATGGAGTTCTGTAAAATTTCAAAATACAATTCATGTTCATACAGATACAAATCAGTAATTAGTTTACGTTTGACATATGAATAAGAGTGCCACAGCCACAAAATGTACATAGAGTATCTCTGTAGATTAAATATAAAGCTCTAGGGCGCTCATCCATGTGCGCCATTGCTTCTGTTACAACATACACAATAGATATAAAAATCACGTTTTTCCTCAGAAAACCATTTTCGTTTTGATTTTTCAATTACAGTTATATATGTATTATAATTACCAGGTCATCTTATTTGTTATATTTCGCCTAAGTGTCCTGTTTACTGAATTGTTAAAATCCTTACTTGAGTGTGGGGAAATATTTTATTTATATCTACTAAAACAATGAAATTCCACAATAATGTAATCTGAAGTTGATTTAAGTACCGAAATTCGTCATTTCGTTTGAACTGACACGGACAGAATACAGAGAAATGTCCCACTAGTCCTTGTGAATTCGCACTGTACTCTTCATGATTATGTGATTTCCCAATTGGAGTTTACATGAACTAGGAAGGCTAGCTACAATACCAGTTAAGTTGGCCTACCATGTCATGTCTTGACGTTCGTTCTACAGCCTCGTGATATTGGTAAACCTAACATGACGTTGCGGTCTTCTGCGTGACAAGCATCAGTTTCGACCAATTGAAAACCGATATTTTTCTGAGTAGACCAATAGGATTATGAGATTTTCCAACAGAGGCGGTCTTTCTGAGAAACAGTCCGTATCGGGTTAGGTTGTTAGAAAGTTAATGGCTGGGGGAAAGAGAACCTCCTCAACCCTCGCTTCGGGAGAGTTTCTGGATTCCCTGAAGTAAAACAACGCAAATATCCTTAAAGAAAGACCCTGAACGGACATTTAAGTCAGCAACTAGTTCGTTTACCCACGTATCGTGTAAACAAGTATGCAGGATGCAGTAGCCGGGACGGCAATGCTGACGGACGGCTTCGAGGACGAGATTGACTCGGTGACTCCTCGCTCCCCAGTGGCAGGGATGGGGGTAGGAGCGACACCAGGAGGAGTCGGACTAGGGGGCATTGGGATTGGTGTAGGTGGAAAGAAAGTACGTTTGTACGGCGAACCAGGCGGGCCTGCTGCAGAAAGACTGGATTTCAAACTAGCGGCTGCGGCCGTCCTCTCCTCGGGTCCAGGATCCGGCAGCGACGAAGACGAGGTTTCAGAGGTAGCTAAGCTAAGCTAGTTAGCTAAGCCCTACTAGAGCGCTAGGCAACATTCCTCTCGAGCGAGCTGGCTGTTAGCTTACGAATTAACGTTAGCTCACAGCTGGCAACCACCCCCTTCCAGGCCGCTGAAATTAAACAAAATGAGCCAACAGTTTCATCGAATAGCACTCCTTATCACATCGGGTGCTTACGAAGTGTTTGATATCGATAGTGTTTGGTGAGAGAAAGACAGTTGTTCACGCTAACCGGCTGAAATGTTTTATTTATGCAGCTCAGGCTGTAACCACGGCCTAGTTCGGGTGGAAGCGACGACGGCCTCAGTGCTCGTTACTGTCGTTTCCCCATACCCATCGCAAGTTTGCAGGGTCTTCAACAGCTTTTGTACCGATAAATAAATAAACGGACGATCTGTTAATCCACGGAGTCATTCTGCCAGTTAACAGCAACTATGTGCAGTTTAGTAGTTATGGTGCAATTACGTCACTTTTTCAAATCATGTAAATTAACTCCGACCGTCCATCAGCGAACTTTACGGTGCACCTAGATCATAACATATCATGGTGAGCTACGCATTTTTGTTGTTGTTGGTAAATAAGCTAGTTGTTTCAATCTCCATTTACTAATACCGACCAGATAGCAGTCACCTCTGTGTTCAGATGATTCATTGACACAATTCTGAGCAGTCAAGAGTTCATGTCGAGAGGATTTAAACTTTCCTTGTTCCGGCTGTGTTACGCAGGGACCGGTGTGATCACACTCCTCACCCCTCTCACACCTACTGTATACATGTTTGATTTAAGTTTCGATTGAGTTAGTCTACATGATGGCTTAAACAGAACCCTTTTTTACGTGCTAACTAAAATCAACTTCTTCGAATACAATGTGAGAAACCGTGCACAAGGTCATTGCTTTCTTTTGTTCTTGTCAGACACACTATTGTCATATAATTGAGTTTACCATATCATATGACACTGGCAGACAGGCGATTGGAACTTCGCTGGTGGATGTTAAATATTTGACTTGGACAAACCTATCATGTATCTTTCATATATCTCAGTTTCAGATTATTTTAGTGGTAAGTTAGTTGAAATGGCCAACTAAAATGATGTAGCATCATACAGGATTTACTGTCAGGATCACTGCCATCAAGGAATTCTAGGTGTGGAGTGAGTTGATATTGTGTTGTACCACTTACTGTTGACCAGAGGGGGAATCTGAAACAAACTGCAGCCATAACTGTTTGTCATGTAAGGATGACAGCTGACACCAGTGGCCATATAGCTTGTTCATTTCCATCTGACCACAAGTGGTTTCGTTTTCGAAGATAATATTCAGTCGTATCTAGGTTTGTGTAATTGAATACAATTTTGAATAAATTGCCCTCTCTATTTTTCGTATCCTACCCAGACTATGTAAGCCTGCATTTTTATTGTGGTGCTTTATTGCAATAGAGAACTCACTGCTCTGGGCAGTAGCTAAAATCTGAGCCCTAGGATTAAGCAGATGCCATTCTAGGCCTTTCCAGCTCTCTGGATACGAACACTCTGGGAACTGTAGTGAATGATAGTGAAGACTGATGTCCATTGTTGATTATAATCGCGTTCTAGAACAATATTCCCCACGCCTGTTTGTGCTCCATGTTCCTATGCTCTGGTCAAATTCCTCCACATTGCTGAATGTGACTAACATTTGGTCTCGGGCATCAAAAGTCTGCTCAACTTTATACATTTATATAGCAAGATTTTCACTGTATTATCTTTTGATACTGGTTGTTTTGCACACAGCAAACTGCATAACATATTGTAAAAGCTTGTTTCATCATTCATGTCGTTTTTAAATTATCAATTATTTTGTCAAACACAGACACCGAAAGAAACTGAAAGCACTATCCAGCAAAATTGAGTTAATTTGAGGAGAGCGAAGTGTTTGGAAAATAAGTTTGTGTAATTTGTCACTTGTCCTGACACTGTCAGGAACATTACAACATTTCTTTGTGTTTAAGGCAAAAGTAGGTGGCGTGTATTGGAGTGCTCTACATTGAAATGTGTCTCTTAACATTCTGCCCTTCTCATGTATGCAAATGTTAGAAACACGGCTCAATATAATGCAGGCCACACCAAATCTGCTGCAAAATACAACATAAAATACAATTTTAGTCAAAAAGTAGTTTTGAAAGTAGAAGTCAAAGATGGGCTGTTATATCACATAAATGCACATGATGAACTGACCAGTTTGTGTATTTTGTATTTCTTTGTTGGAACAGAACCTATTATGAATATTATGAAGTTTGTTAATATGTGAAAGTTATGGGTGCTTTGTGATGCAAATGTGAAGTAACATAGTCTGGTTGTAATTTTGTTGGACACAAATACGTATTTGAGCTGTAGAAAGAAAAATTACAGCTACACTGAAAAATAAGTAAAACATTGATTGCTGTTTCAGTATAATCTTTATTGACTATCTTGACCTACTTTAGAGTTTTTGAAATAAAATAAACCTTTGGAACACATACATACAGAGTCAACAGGGCTGTGGCTCAAGTATGAGATTGTGGTGCTGAACTTCGGCAACTGAATCTGTTCTTGTGTTCAAGGGCTGTATTTCCCGGCTGTAGTTCTTCCTATGCTGTGACTTTCATATCCCTGTGCTCTTTTTTTTGCTGACCTGCTGTGGAAAGACAGTAAATAAACAAGGGCGGCTTGCCTGGTCTTTTTATAGAGGATGTATATTTGTCATCATATTTGGTATTCAAAGGACCACTTCTATTTTTCAGTACATAATACAAATGTTTGCAGTACAAATTGAATTTATTATGGTTATACTGTAATAGGGTTTAATGGCAGTCTTTACTTAAACTGTTAGATTCTATCAAAGACCATGTACTTGATCAGAAAGCTAACGGTTTCTTCTTTTACCCTCTCTGTTAGGTGGAGTCATTTATTTTGGATCAGGAGGACCTGGATAACCCCATCATGAAGACAGCGTCAGAGTTGCTTTTGTCCAGTGCTACAGACGGCGTGGATTTGAGGACTGTTGATCCGGAGACACAGGCTCGTCTTGAAGCTCTGTTGGAAGCTGCAGGTATGACTGGCCTGAACGTAATTCAGCTTTACAAAACCTGCTAGATGTTGATTTGTTGTTGAAGTGCACCCCACTGAACCACCATTCATCCCACTCGCGATAGTTAGAGCAAGGAGCACTAAAACTGGAACTTCCAATATTTTTCTCTTCTAATCCGAAGCTGAGGTCTTGGCTGAAATCATGCAAATATCTTCGGTACACATAATTTGAAAGTGATTCATTTAAACTGTTATTAGAAGGCATAAGCTAGGCGCAAGAAAGACTTGTGTAGATGAGTCCATTAGGGCTGGTTGTCCTGGCCTCCTTCGGGCTTATGAATATAACCAGGCAGATTAACCCCGCAACATGCCTGAGCCTCCACAGCAAGCAGAGAGCCTGGGTTGAACGGCTTATCCTGTTCATCTCTCTGCTTGACTAGCTGGAAGTGGAGCAGCAATTTGCATTATCTCTTTAGTTATGACTTATTAAAACATTCATATTAATAGCATGTACAACACCAGTAATAAAATAGTTCAGTTATTTGTGTTTCACTCTTGAGTTTTAAATAATATTATAATATTATAATAATATATTTGCATAATATTTGAATCAATATTTTGACTTCCAAACCAAGTTAAGATAAAAACCACCAAAAATAATTTAACGCCTTTCATGTACACATTTTGTGTGTACAACTGAAGAAT
The DNA here is from genome assembly GCF_965212315.1 of Lampetra planeri. Taxonomy (NCBI): domain Eukaryota; kingdom Metazoa; phylum Chordata; class Hyperoartia; order Petromyzontiformes; family Petromyzontidae; genus Lampetra; species Lampetra planeri. Next base: position 18,508 of record NW_027613775.1, read on the forward strand.
CTGAAGAATCACTTCATATATATGAAGAATTACTTCATATATACTAATATATTAAGTGTACAGGTAAAATTAAACAAAGTTCAATAGATTGTAATGGATGCTTCAGGCTCCTCCTCAAACTCCCCTTGTAACACAATGACTTGTAGCGTTCTTCCACTGGCACTTTTGACCAGAGTCAAACCATGCTGTGCTGGTTTGCATTTCCATTACTGATTTAAGCTAGACCTGCTCTGGAGTGGGGCCAAAGCACACTGGAACCGCCCTCCGTGCAGGCCACAGTGATGTCTCACCAACTGCAGCCGACTCATAACGTGGTTGCTGTTAAGTGCAGTCAAAAGGATGTTAAGCGAGCCTGACTGAGGACACAGATCTGCAATGCACAGACTATGCAATGACTTGGTCTCGTGTTCTTCACCATTTTTTGGTTTCCCACAACAAATGTGTTCTTCCTGTTCTGTTCATGGGTACTGCAACACATAAACGTAACTGTCTGTCTTCCTCCTTTGTGTGTCTGTGCTTTTAAAATTTGGTTACTCCATGGTAATATTAATGCATTTAAATTAGCCTGAGTCACCATCAGACCAAAGTGAAAGTTATTCCATCAACACCTGCTTCTGTTCTGATTGACGATTGTTCATTGGTTGGATGAGGTTGTCTAGTATCTAATGTAGAGCATCCCTAAATCATGAGGTTGACTGTAAGGAAGTGTTATATTGTAATGTATTGCAGCCTACACACTTACCTTCTTTTACCTCCCAGTACAGCAGATGATATTGATGTCTAACAACATTTAACCTGCTCATTGTCCTTTCATTTCCAATGTTTCTTCATGACAGTGTTACATTATCTTACCACTCAAGTTCAGGCTGCTCAACCCCTTGGGCACAAAAGTTTACTGACAACACTCGATGTTTTGTTGTAATCCCCTAATGGGTCATCACTCCACAGTTAGTTTTGCATGTTACAATACACGGATCCTATTAGGGATTCATGCATTATCATGTCAGACAAATGAGGTATACGTTGAATTGCTGTTAATAGTTGGATAATCTGCACTGTGAAACAGTTGATGTGAAAAGTATCAAATGAATTCAATTAGTGGATTAGAATTTGGATCATTCATTTCCAAAACCCTGATAGTTACAGAATAGGCTGTTTTATAGTTTTACGACAGGACATCAGTGCCAAATAGAATTAATACAGGAAATCCACGTATACGTAAGGAAAAGTCTGATGTATGAAGGGAAAAAATATACAGACAAATTAAAGTCAGCTTTCCAAGAATGGATAGAATTTCACCAGCAAGTTCATCAACTTACAAAAAATTGAAGTTTTCAATACCATTTTGTGCACGTCTCGATTAAAACAAAGCTGTGGTCTTCATAGCATAGAATGTATGTGATCCAACAGTCTGAAAGTGTCAGGAAAAAATATTAGTTTAACAGAAAATAATTATTAATTAACCAACACAACATCATGTATGGTTGTTGTTAGTGTCGTAATAGGGGTGACAATGAACATGCCTATAAAAGAAGACAGGTCAGGACATTTGTAAGACCTCGGAATAACATGTAAGCAACTCTTTACTATCAAAATCATATCAATCATAGACATTTTGTCACATTCTGGCAAATCTTTGTCTTCAGCAGGTTGTGTGTGAGTAAAAATGACACTACTTAAATTCCAATTTGCCAAGATATGGAGTCACTAAACTCTGTTTGTGACTATTCTTTTTTCATTAGCAAAGCATGTATGAAACAGCCAGCCAGCCAGCATCTTCTTGTTTTTATGTCAGAATGTGTTCACAAACACCAAAGAGGCAACTGGCAACTGTTAAATCTTTGAGTCACCTGATGAATGTTGGAGAGCACTTTGCAGAGGCTGTCCTGGGCAGTAGATCAGAAGGACAAACGTTATATACAATGGTAAAAGAGACCTTCAGCAAACAGGATTGACACACAGGGAAAGTGCTTTAAATTTATCTTATTACGTCAAGATGATAAACAATACAACAGAGACATGATTAACCTTTTGTAGGTAAATAAACATTTGATTCAAATTCAGAAAAACAATATGAGGGCACGGAGATCAGATTCAAACTGGTAACCCCTGATAAGTGTCCATATTTGTCTGCAGACCAAGGAGCAGAACTGTCTCCAGTGCCCTAATCTGTAGAAATTCCATACAAGCCTCAGAGGTTTCTGACATTGTCTTGTTCTAGAAAAAATGTGGTTTCAGCAAGATTCCTCTTTGTAATCGGTATTAAAATTAGCACTTGTGATCAGAGACTAAGCCAACAGAAACTAACTTTGCCAGAAGTTCACTATCAAATGTCACAGATGGTGTTGAGGCCGACTGTTTTGAAGAACCTGTTGTTAAAGGAATCCATTTGACGGCAGTTTAATTTCTCCCATTTGAAAGTACTAATGAAAGAATTGCTTTAATCTCCTTGTTCACATCAAGCTGAATTTTTATCATAATATAAATAAAATGATTTGCCGCGTTTAGTCTGCACAGTGTGTTGTTGGAACTCTGCCTACCCAGCACAGAGACTCAGCTGGAAATAACCATTTGTACTTGACACAGTATTGACTCATCCACTTTGTTTACTGTAAATAGTTTTTAGCTGGTCAGTTGTTTGTTGCAACAGTGTTTTACAATTATACAAATACACCTTCCAAAAAGGTTAGAAAACATCACCCCCAGTTTCTGTGTACAACTTGTTTTCTTTGTAGTATTTTACAGTGCGTTCAGCCCTGATGTCGCTTAGGTTTGTTTTGTGTTTGTTACTGAGATAAGGAAATGCTGTACAGTAAACCATTAATGATCAACTTTCTTGACCCTGTTTCCTCTGCCTTGGGGACCATTGCGAAATCCCTGTTTGAGAGGCACAAGTTGAGTTGGAGTTGCAGGCCCCATTGTGAAAACACTAGCGCCACAAAAACTAGCTAACACACTAATGCTCCTTTGCCTGGCTAATAGCTGGGTTTCAGAAGTTTAAATCCTACCAACTTTTTCCACTCTCATGTCTCATCTTTCCTTTATCTTTACACATGTACCACATAAAAATGTAAACCCATGCACACAAATGGAGAAATGTGAATGATTGTTGCCAATGGTCTCAAAGCGATCCTTCAGTTTAGGCCCTCCCTCCTTCCTTCCTCCTCATTCCTTTCTTTGGCTTCTCATCTATTTCATGACCAATGCACATATACCCAAACACATTCTTCTTTCACATGGCCATTTGTTTTCCTCCCAGCTGTGCTTATTTCTTTTGCTGACCACTATCGCTGGTTTCTTCTTCTCCCACATTCACTGCATTCAGTCTTGTATAATTCACACAGGACAAGTCCTTTTTCTCTTCTTCTTTTAACTGCTTGAACCCAAATCCCATGTTTCTTGTCTACAGAATTATCTTGCTTTATTCTTTTTAACATTTGTTTCAGATCTGTTCTTCCCAGGACACTCCCATATTTGCCCAGTGGATGTCTACTAGACTGTTAACCATTGGTCACTGGCCAAACAAAGAGATTGAGAATTTTAGATGGTGTATTGAAATGATTGAAAAAAAAATGTTGAGCCTAATTAACAAATGCTTGTGTGTGTGTGTTTTTTTGTGTGTGATTCTTCTTCCTCTTTGTATGCTGCTACTAACCCTGGATTGGATTGGCTGGACTGGACTTGCTTCTTCATCTGGTCTGGTGTGGTTTTGCTCTCCTGTGGTATGCCTTGCCCTATGCACCTCTGCCCTTTTGGTGTTCGGCAGGCATCGGTAAACTGTCCACTGCCGATGGTAAAGCTTTTGCAGACCCTGAGGTGCTACGACGACTGACGTCATCTGTGAGTTGCGCCCTGGATGAAGCTGCAGCAGCCCTGACTCGTATGCGAGCGGAAAACACACTTAACGCCGGCCAAGCCGACAAGTATGTATCTCATCCCCAATGAGAAACGTAGACATGTCTACTTATTTTGCACACAGACTCTTAATAACTGAATGTATAAGCTCATATAAAATTAATTCTGGTTAGATGCCGTATGTATGCATGTGTGTGTTTGCCTGTCATAGTTGTGTTTTTGTAAGGCGTATGTGTGTTCACCTGTCACAGTGGCAGTAATTGTAGCAGTCTGGTTATTTTCAGCCGTAGTTTAGCAGAGGCGTGCTCAGATGGGGATGTCAACGCCGTACGCAAATTGCTGGATGAGGGAAGGAGTGTCAATGAGCACACAGAGGAAGGGGAAAGCCTGCTATGCCTCGCCTGCTCAGCTGGCTACTATGAACTTGCACAGGTTTGTGATTTGACCCACTTGTGATTATAAATTCACCGTTGGTTTGACTCAGAAGCATAAATAAGGCAAAAGTCAATTATTGATTTAGCCACAGTTGCAGTCTTGTGTGCTCCTGTGTACATGTGTTTTATACTCAGAGCATTTTCTACTTCACTGTTCATCCAGGTGTTGTTGGCCATGCATGCTAACGTGGAAGACAGGGGCATTAAAGGGGACATAACACCACTTATGGCTGCTGCCAGCGGAGGATATGTGGACATTGTCAAACTGCTTCTGGTACATGGCGCCGATGTTAATGCACAGTCCTCCACAGGTAAATGCTTGCTCTGCTAATATGCTTATTTGATATTCTGTCCATGTTTCCCAGTCAGATTTTAATTTGTCTGTTGATTTTCACTCTAGGCAACACAGCTCTGACATATGCATGTGCTGGTGGCTTCGTGGATGTGGTGAAGGTGCTACTGAAAGAGGGTGCTAACATTGAAGACCACAACGAGAACGGACACACACCTCTGATGGAGGCGGCCAGTGCTGGCCACGTAGAAGTGGCCCGGGTACTCTTGGAGTATGGGGCTGGCATCAACACACACTCCAATGAGTTTAAAGAGAGCGCTCTTACTCTCGCCTGCTACAAAGGTATGATAGTCTGCCTACTATTGTCGAATGATATTTGGTATGATGATGATTTATTTTCTGTAAGCATTTTTTTTTTAAAAAATGTTGTTTGATGTTGTTTGATGTTCACAGGTCACTTGGACATGGTGCGGTTTCTGCTGGAGGCAGGAGCAGACCAGGAACATAAGACTGATGAGATGCATACAGCGCTAATGGAGGCTTGCATGGTGAGCCTCTGACCCAAATCACTAGATCGAAGTTTTAAAATGTCCACATTGTAGATGAAAGGGCCTTTGCATCATTGTGGGTTGAGAAACAACATCCAGTACTGGGTTTTAACGTTAGCCTGTCAACTACTATTATGGTGATTTTGTGAATAAGGCCAAGTAGCCAGAAAAACAATTCTATACTATATACATATATATGATGTGTGTAAAATATATGCATATGTACTCAACAGATCATTTTGTAATGTAAAGTTGATTTGCGATGCCCATGTCCTATGACATTATATGTTTGAAAACGAAAAGGGATCCATGTATCCAGGTGCTTATCTCTGCATTCTTTGTGTGTCTCGCTGTCCCAGGATGGCCATGTGGAGGTGGCGCGGCTGCTGTTGGACAGCGGAGCCCAGGTCAATATGCCAGCGGATTCCTTTGAATCGCCTCTTACCCTCGCAGCCTGTGGCGGACACGTGGAGCTAGCAGCCTTGCTCATAGAACGAGGAGCCAACCTGGAGGAGGTGTGTAAACCAAGCATATTTTCCACAGCTGGTGACTAATGATCAAAATTACAATCACTTTTTTCCACTCAAAAACAGCCCGTGCTTTGCACTGGTTCTTATGGACACCAGGTATAACATTTGTAAAGCCTTCATAAATTCCGTACAAGCCATCTGTTCAATAACTACCGGTGAACTACTTTTTTTGTTCTTTTTTTCGTTGTCCCCCTTTTGTTCTTTTAAAAACATGTTAAGATATAATCATTGGCATTCTTTTATTGGGTTGAGCCAAGTGTTTGCATCTGCAAGTGTGCAAATGAAACAAGTCTGCTGCACACAGTCATTTGGTTTTAAACAACTAATATTTGTCATGTTCCTTCATAATATAAGTTCCCTGAGCTTGTTGTCTCGTTGGTTCAATATTTTCCATCGGCATCATTCTGTAAATGACCCTTCTTCACCCTGGGCTGTTTGTATTCTTACTATATGTGGTAGAATAATATAAATGTCAACACCAGCCAAGTGACCTCGTCAGTGACCTCCTCTAGTCACACATAAGCACACATTTGTCATGTGCATAAGAGCTGCCAGGGATGATCTGAGTTCAGCTCTGAATGCATTGTGTTGTTACTCACCATCTTGCTGTGTCAGTCACACATCTTTATTGTTCCTGTCTCAACAGAAAAGGATAACAGGCCATATGTCAAAGCTTTAGTTTTTCTTTTACACAAATGTGAGCATGTGAATACACAGTCAAAATACAAACTAAGTTCCACGGTTGCTTCTCTTTGTGTCCAGGTTAATGATGAGGGCTACACCCCCCTGATGGAGGCCGCCCGAGAAGGCCATGAAGAGATGGTTGCACTGCTGCTGGCTCAAGGTGAGAAAGCTACAGTCAAAAATCTGCCAACTTTCAATTTTCACTGAAATGCCATTCTTCTTATTTTGAGATTTTTTGGCTTGTTGATTTCAGAGGAAATAATAGAAAAATGCTCTGTGATATTACATTTGTTAATACATATGTTCACAAACATATTATATGATGGATGATTTGCCAGGTGATTTCTTTTTAATGGAATAAATGAGAAATGGTGGTTGGTGGTGCAGGGCTAACATCAACGCCCAGACAGAGGAGACCCAGGAGACGGCGCTGACTCTAGCATGCTGTGGAGGCTTCTTGGAGGTGGCCGACTTCCTCATAAAGGCAGGGGCTGATATGAGTTGGGCTGCTCCACTCCTCTCATGGAGGCAGCACAAGAAGGTCATCTGGAGTTGGTCAAATACCTGCTGGCTGCAGGTGAGCAGGAAGAAGCAAGCGGCCACTTGGAGAGGCAGAAATGCTAAGACTATGCTCACATGCATTCTAAGGATCTCCGTTAAGATACTGTGATTAATCCACATCTGATTTTTGTCATTCAGGGGCAAATGTTCATGCCACCACGGCTACAGGTGATACAGCGCTGACGTACGCATGTGAGAATGGACACACCGATGTGGCCGATGTGCTGCTACAGGCTGGAGCCAATCTGGTATGTTGTCACTTGTATCACCTACGATTTCTTTTTCTGATCACAGCACAAGCAGTGCAATGATCTGAGCATTACTTAACATCTTTACAGGAACACGAGTCTGAAGGGGGGCGAACACCCTTAATGAAGGCAGCAAGAGCAGGCCATCTCTGCACAGTACAGTTCCTTATCAGCAAAGGTAGGTTGCTTCCTTACTGGTCAGATGATGTGTTAGGATCAAGGCTTGACGTTAATTGATTCACAGCATTAAATATTAAACAGGTTTCTGACTTCAGATAGGCATTTTTTCCTGCTTAATAGGACATGGCTGCCGTTTTGGAAAAAGTACAAATAAGAGCAATGCTTCTTTGCACATTAATGTTGATGAGTAGTCCTGTTGATGGTCTTTTCTCCCCTTTATCATGTGCTTAGGTGCAAATGTGAACAGAGCTACAGCCAATAATGATCACACAGTGGTTTCTCTGGCCTGTGCTGGAGGACATCTGGCTGTGGTGGAGCTGCTGCTGGCGCACGGGGCCGATCCAACACACAGACTTAAAGTAATGCACAGTAGTACTGACCGAGCATAGATCATTAGAATGGATATTCATAGATAATAATCTGTGATTAACTGCATTTATTTCCTGTGTGTAGGATGGCTCCACTATGTTGATAGAAGCTGCTAAGGGTGGCCACACTAATGTGGTGTCCTATCTGCTGGACTACCCAAACAATATCCTGTCTGTCCCAGCCCCTGATCTCTCCCAGCTCACTCCCCCCCTCACAGATGCCTCTCAGGTAAATAAACCTATGTTGTTCTATGAACAAACTTCTGTTATTTTTGCAAAAATTGTGATGAAAGCTAATTTTTTTTTTTCATATTACAGGTTCCACGTGTCCCATTCCAAGCACTCGCTATGGTTGTGCCCCCTCAAGAGCCTGACCGAGCCCCATCAAACATCGTAACACCCCCACCTGTCTCAAGTAAAGGTAATTGGTGATATAGATCAGTGTTTGGAAACGAGTTACTGACTTCGATGAGACAATGGAAGGCTTATCCACCCTAAATCCTTAAATCACTTCTTTCCAATTCAGCCATGTCCAAACAGAGACAGGCAGCTCTTCAGCCTGGCATCCCCAGCTCAGTTGGCCGGGGGCCTGATGCAGAGCCTCTGCCACCTTTCCACTTGTGCCAGCCTCTGGAGTGCATTGTGGAGGAGACGGAGGGGAAGCTCAACGAGCTGGGCCAGAGGATCAGTGCCATTGAAAAAGCCCAGCTTCAGTCACTCGAGCTAATTCAGGGGGAGCCACTCACCAAAGACAAGATTGAGGAGCTGAAGAAGAGCCGAGAGGAACAGGTAAACCACCATCCACTGGACATCCAGTGTCATCCCTCCTTTAAGCTTTTTTAACTGAATTTGATAGAACCCAGCAACTCACACTGTTGCCCACTTAGGTGCAGAAGAAGAAGAAAATCTTGAAGGAGCTGCAGAAGGTTGAACGCCAGCTGCAGCTAAAAACACAGCAACAGTTCACCAAAGAGTATATGGAGGCGAAGGGCTTGAAGGAGGAGCAGGAGGCTGGGCAGAGCCAGGGCCCAGGCCCGGGGCCTGGAAGTACATCTCCCCCGGGGCCCCTTCCTATCACGACAGGTGCCCAAGTACACACCAGCTCTGACACAGATGAAGACGCCAACAAAGATGGTGGACACGAGGAGCTGCCAGGAGAGGACGGGGAAGAGGTGACAACATCCATGATTTCATGTTGTACTTTTTTTAATATTAGATTTAACTTTTTTCACTAATAGTCAGCTGTGGATATATGGGTCCTCTGTCTTTTGTAGGAAGAGGAAGAAGAAGATGATGATGAGGAGGAGGAGGACGAGGAGGAGGAGGACGAGGAGGATGATGATGAGGATGATGATGTGATGAGGGGTTAGAGGAGGAGGCAAATGGAGAAGAGGAAGACTACACCAAGCTTCCTCAAGTCGACACAATTCTCTACAGAGGTGGGCCACAGCCGCCTCAGCAACCTCCTCTTCCCCTTCGCCCACGGCCCAGCCCCCAGCCACCACCACCGCCTCTTCAGGCTGCCCTTCGTTCCCATCCAGCCGCTGCAGACTACAACCCCGCAGACTACCCTGGGAGTACCAGCCCAGAGCTGCAGAGAGTGCTTGTGGGGCAGCAGATGCTGGGCCAACAGCAGGGCCAGGGTGAACAGTTGGTTGGGTTAGGCCCAGGAATGATACCTCAGCAGGCTCCAGATGGGCTCATGGTAGCTAACTGCACAGACGCTCACAGACACGCTGGATGACATCATGGCTGGTAAGTGCTGATCTCATGTCTTTGAAATCAACACAAGATGTAAATGTTGTAAATCTGAATTTGTGTTTTTCTACTATTGCAGCAGTGAGCAGCCGTGTGCCCATGCTGAACACAACCACGTTCGCCCACCCCACTTTCCCAACCGCCCACACAGACGTCTGCAAACATTGCCTCGCCCCCCTCTGTCCTCCCCCCTACCCCTCTGTTGACATCGACGCACATGTAAGGACACTTTGCCATTTTCAGCACTTGTCATTGTTCTTGCCGGTGACTGTTTACTAAGTCTGGAACACTTTTCTCCACAGACGGAGAGCAATCATGACACAGCACTGACACTGGCGTGTGCTGGAGGACACGAGGAGCTGTGTCTGTCCTCATTGCACGAGGAGCCAACATTGAGCATCGGGACAAAAAGGTGGTGTAATAATGAAATAGGCACAGGAAAAGGACATTTCAAAGGTATTTAGTACTTGTTGGATGATTTTGATTTAAAAGATGTCCACGTCTCACCAGTAAGCGTTCATTCTCTCTGTTGTCCAAAGGTTTCACTCCTCTCATCCTGGCTGCTACTGCCGGACATGTTGGAGTTGTGGAGGTTCTCCTGACAAAGGTGGGGACATTGAGGCTCAGTCGGAGAGAACCAAAGACACACCTCTCTCCTTGGCTTGCTCTGGTGGACGCCAAGAGGTAACACTTAATAACGAATGTGACAGGAGAAGTCAAAAAGCTAACAGTCTTATGCAATGGACGTCCCCTCAATTTAGGAAGAACAATCAGAATAGCTTGAAAAAAAAGACACTCATTCACCTTGTATTTTACTTGGTCCTTATTTTTTCCTGGCGTTAACTGTTTTCTTCATATTATCCAGGTTGTTGAGTTGTTGCTGCAGCGAGGAGCCAATAAGGAGCACCGTAATGTTTCAGACTATACACCTCTTAGTCTTGCTGCATCTGGAGGTTATGTCAACATCATTAAGATCCTCCTCAATGCTGGAGCTGAGATCAACTCCAGGTGAGATCTCATCTGATCTTTGACCTTATCTTCTGTTATTATACACTCTGGCTTATTTGGTCGGGTCCGCAAAATTTCAGTTGTTGGAGACGTCGTTCCCCTGACTGACTATGATCTGTTGGTTCCTGAAAGCTAACAAATTTACACTTTGTGCTTTTGTAAGACGTGCCTTTTGTGTTTTATCTGCACCCCAAAGAAGTTTTATGATTAGCCGCTCACATATGTAAACCTGTGAAGATAATGCTGAGATGTGTCCGTCTTACCAGATTTATTCTACTGTATATTTCTCATTGTACATGAAACTGCTTCTTATTTGTTCTGTTCATCATGACTTTTTTTTTTCACTTGCGTATTAGGACTGGCAGCAAACTGGGAATCTCTCCTCTGATGTTGGCAGCAATGAATGGTCATGTGCCTGCAGTGAAGCTGTTGCTAGATATGGGCTCAGACATCAACGCCCAAATTGAGACCAACAGAAACACAGCTCTGACTCTGGCCTGCTTCCAGGGGCGGGCTGAGGTTGTCAGTCTGCTGCTAGATCGCAAGGCCAACGTAGAGCATCGTGCTAAGGTGACCAGTCACATTCACCAGTAACTCATCTTTCCCCTCCTCTTCCATTTATCTCAGATAATTATATGACTAAATGAAGCTGTTTCGTATTTTGTTTTACGTTTATTCATCCTCTTTTTATGATTACCACAAGTGTTGGTCATTGTCATTCATGAATGCATCATTACATTTCACTTTTATTGAGTTGAATGTGCTGTCTTCACTGCACTCACTGCCACTGTGGCAAAAACAATAATGAGTAAATAAAGAGTTCATATTGATTATATCATAAATTAATTGTATATAAAGAAATCCACTAGTGAAGCTCTCCACAAAATGTAGCTAACTGCTTTCTTGCTTGATGCAGACTGGTCTCACTCCACTGATGGAGGCGGCCTCAGGAGGCTACGCAGAAGTGGGTCGAGTGTTGCTGGATAAAGGCGCCGATGTCAATGCTCCACCTGTTCCCTATCCCGAGACACTGCCCTCACCATTGCTGCTGATAAGGGCCACTACAAGTTTTGTGAGCTGCTTATCAATAGGTGAGTGCTCTGGTTTATCTGCAGAGAAACACAACTATTTGTGATGATCCTCCATTAATGGATTATTGCTGATTCCAGTATTTTTTTCTTTGTTAGTTTTTTTAATTTAACTACTGCTGGCTAGTTTGAAGGATTTGAAAAAACTCTTTCAACAGATTTCATCTTCTTACTGAATCACTTGCAAATGTTTTTCAGAATGTTAGCTCATCTCCACCTCCTGTGTTTGCAGGGGAGCCCATATCGATGTACGTAACAAGAAAGGGAACACGCCTCTCTGGCTTGCGGCAAAATGGCGGACATTTTGACGTGGTCCAGCTCTTGGTGCACGCCAGTGCTGATGTTGACGCTGCAGACAACCGCAAGATTACCCCACTCATGGCTGCTTTTCGCAAGGTATGATTTTTTTTTTAGTTTCCTGTACAGTTAGATGTCCTTCAGGTGACATCTCAGGTTGCTATCATTAACCTTTAATATTTCAGGGCCATGTGAAAGTGGTGCAGTACCTGTGAAGGAGGTCAACCAGTTCCCATCAGATATTGAGTGCATGAGATATATTGCCACCATAGCGGACAAGGTGGGCATGACTTATTTTTCAAGTATCAGACAAAATCACTGGAAGGATCCATAACTCCAACTGTTGGTTGGCGCTGTTTAGGAGCTGTTGAAGAAGTGCCACCAATGCATGGAGACCATGTCAAAGCCAAAGACCAGCAAGCGGCTGAGGCCAACAAGAACGCTAGCATTCTCCTGAAGGAACTAGATCTGGAGAAGGTAACGTCAGTCCCAGTAGCTGGGGCTGGGACATAGTGTGCTATGATCATCACGTGCCTGGAAGAAGGCACACACACTCTGAGCGCTGCTTTGTTCTGCTTACAGTCTCGGGAGGAGAGCAAGAAGCAGGCCCTGGCTGCCAAGAGAGAGAAGCGTAAGGAGAAGCGCAAGAAGAAGAAAGAGGAGCAGAAGAGGAAACAGGAGGAAGAAGAGGGGCAGAAAACCAAGGAGGAGTCCTCTGATATGCAGGAGCAGAAGGAGGATTCAGCTGAAGGTATTTGTTTGACTTTGGCTCTAGGACCAAAGATTTGTCTTTTTTTCTTCTTCTTCTTCTTCTTCTTACAATTATTATAATTGACTTTGTTTATTCAACCTTTATTTAACCAGGGTAACATTAAGAACAAATTCTTACTTTCAATGGCAACAAAACATGAACCAGTGAATATCATGACTGATGTGTAGGGATGACCAGTTTACCAATGAGTATAATGTGCAGTGATGAGCTCCGAAGGGGGCATTTGTTGCAAAACGGATGGCAGGAATGATAAAGGACGTCAAGCTTCTGCCTGCAGATCGGTAGAATGTGTCACCATTATCACATTGGAAGAATTGTCATTTTGACCAGGGTGAGTCTGGTAGAGAAGGTGAAAGGAGCACATTATGTACAGAAACCCAGTTTTGGAATTGAGTTTTGACCTGCAACTGTGAATATGGTGGGACCAGGAGAAGGAGTGTTGTCCAGCAATAATCCCAGATATTTTTACTCAGATACCTGCTCCTTTAGCGAAAGTTAAATTGGATTTTGGACGTATCCGGCTTTAGCTTTACGAACAAGTTGAGTAGCTTTATTTCTAATTTGCCTAAAATGAGGAAATCAGCAGGAGATTTAGAGAGCTGTGCCATGTCCCAGGCTGCACTTTTTGCTGAAGTGCAGCAAGTTTGTGGCCAAACCAAGAGATGCGTCTATTTTTTATTCTGACTTTTTTGAAGGGGCCATGCTTATTAATAACAGCACTAATAAGGTCACAGATGTATCACCATGAATCATCTACAGAGGGGATAAGACTGACTCTGTACCAATCACGTTGATTCCTGTCTCACACAACTCACCCATTGCCCTGCAGAAACAGATGTTCCTATTGAGCCTCCCAGTGCAACTACCACCACCACCATTGGTATATCGGCCACTTCAACCACGTTCACTACAGCTTTTGGAAAGAAACGAGCAAATGTGGCGACAACCCCGAGCACTAACCGCAAGAACAAGAAGAACAAGACCAAGGACTCTTCACCCAATGAACCCATCATTTTACAGGATCCACAGGTGAGCACCAAGTCTGTGAATGAACATCACTGTGCTTCTGCTGATTCATGATGTGCTATAGATGTCATGGTCCTGGTTTATACGCAAGCAAGAAGGGAAAAGCTCAGTCCTATTCCGACTGTGCTTCTTTTTCCATAGTTGCGTTAGCGCAGCACAAGGCTGACAAGAACAAGATCCACGGTGAGCCACGGGGTGGGGGCGGAGGCGTACCAAGTGGCAACAGCGATTCAGATCCCTTGGATAGCACCGACTGTGCAGTGAGAGCAGCAGCAGTGGAGGCAAGAGTCAGGAGCTCAACTACCTCCCTGACCTCACCTCGTCTGCCTCCTCGTCCTCCTCGTCCTCGTCCTCATCCTCCTCAGCCCCCTCCTCAGGAGCAGCCCAGGTCCTTTTACCAGCCCCAGAGAAAAGACATTGTCCTCAGCCTCAGATCGAAAGCAAGGCGGACAAGGTCACAGTGTCCATCTCGAAACCAACACAAAAGTGAGTCTCGTGCGTGTGTGTGGGAGTTCTACCGATGAAATGTCAGCGCATGTTGAACAGTTTCAGTAAATCTCTGTTCGTTTTGTCACAGAGTTCCTGACATGAGTGACTCCACCACCAACTCCCTGCCGTCGCCCTTCAAAACAATGGCTCTTCCAGTCACCTCACCCAACAGTAAGCTCAGCCCTCACGAGCCCCAAGAGGGGCCAGAAGAGAGAAGAAGGTTGGAAGGAGGTTGTACGAAGGTCAGTGGTCCAGTTAATCACCCTGAAATTTCATTAGCTTCAAGATACATCATGAACATCTTAGCTGTCCAATTATATGTGTACGTGTGTTATACTGTTTAAACATCAAATTCATTTTTTTTTTAAAGATCAAAGAAGCTCTCTGTGCCCGCCTCGGTTGTGTCCCGGATCATGGGCCGAGGGGGCTGCAACATCACCGCCATCCAGGATGTGACAGGCGCTCACATTGATGTGGACAAACAGAAGGACAAGAACGGGGAACGGGGAGAGAATGATCACCATAAGGTGAATATGATGCCCTCTGCTGGACCCTGAATACAACTGCAGCTGTAGAATAATGATCAGATTATTAAAACATGTCAATCTTAGATGATGTTATTCATTTACACTCTCACAATACAGCAAATTGAAGTATGGAGACCCTGTGTTTAATTTAATTGGAATACAGTGAATAGTGTTAATGCTGGAATGACAAAAACATGTTTGGGTGTGGTGCAGATTGATTGTCTGTCTGGACAGAAGAACTAGAGCAGCACAGACCAGCACTGGGTTGAAAAACTGCAACTGGCAATACTCTGCAATTTACCCAAATAAGGTCCCTCTTCAAACATTAGCACTAAAAGCTTTTTGGTTCTGCTTTGTACAGAATCAACAAATCATATTTAGAAACACTCAACAGAAATTCAAACCATTTTGGCCTCAGAGAAGGATAGCTAGGTTTGTAATGAATGTTTCAGTCCTGTTTCCTCCATTAGTTTCTAGTTTTCTGAATGACGTGTGCTCTGGTATTGCAGAGGAGGCACAGAGTCTACAAGGTATGCGGTCCAGTTGATCAATGCGCTGATCCAAGACCCGGCCAAAGAGCTGGAGGACCTGATCCCCAGGAACCACATCAGAGCACCAGGC
>NW_027613776.1:0-33791 GCF_965212315.1 Lampetra planeri
GTGAGGGCTTTAGTTAGTTGTGTGCTCCTACTGCGTGTGTGTGAAAGTGTTTGTTCCACAGTTGTGTTTGCGCAGTACTTTCTAAGTCACACTTCTCTCTGCAGCAGTAATTTCTCGCTTCAAATTCTTTACCGCAGTTTCTCTCAGCCACTGTGCTTCTAACCACATT
The DNA here is from genome assembly GCF_965212315.1 of Lampetra planeri. Taxonomy (NCBI): domain Eukaryota; kingdom Metazoa; phylum Chordata; class Hyperoartia; order Petromyzontiformes; family Petromyzontidae; genus Lampetra; species Lampetra planeri. The sequence continues at coordinate 170 of NW_027613776.1, forward strand.
TGACAAGTTTGGAGTTACATTCATTCTCATGTTCCCATATTACTGCAGACACATTCCTTCTATCTTGCATGTTATTACAGCAGGTGTTGAGAATTTCCAGCGCCGTGTTAATTTTGGAGTCATCAAAGTGACAGCGCCGAGCCTGGGAATCCTTTCAGGCTCATTACCAGAGCCGCTGCGGCCCGGCAACATGGGGAGAAGGCTCAGCAGCGCCCGCCGTCAGATAGGAGTAATGATCGAGGGGGGGTTTACCAGATGCCCCTCAGTCTTTTGGGTGGCGTCGGCTGCTGGGACTCTGGCTGAGCTCAGCGCTTGTACACACAGCGAGCTCACAGTGCGGTGGTGACGAGGAAACGGGCTGTTTAGAGAGCATTTCTTCCTGTAGCCCGAGTCCCAGTGCGCCACCACACAGCAGCAACAAAACTGTGAAGCAGATGTGAACTTGTCATGGTCAAAGGTCATGCGGAGCTTTACGTACCACTCGCAAACACACACACACACACACACACACACACACACACACACACACACACACACACACACACATCGATGTGGATGCTTTGAAGACATGTCTTCAGTTGACGTGCTCAGAGGGAGCGTTCCTCCATACGTGGTAATGAGGAATGAGCAATTAACTCTCCTCAGCCAGGAGGCTGTACACAACGGGAGTGTGTGTGTGTGTGTGTGTCTGAAGAGGGGGTGGGGGGGTTGACAGAACACTGCGACAAACTATTTCTTCTACACAGGCACTGGATGAATGTGAAGAAGAATCAGGATATTTTTAGAAAGAGAATGGTCCTAAGGATTGATGAGAACACACATACATATATATAAGAGAATATAATATCCATGGCTGACTGGCGCCACTAAACATTGAATTATTAACACACCAACACATTACATTACATTCAGTAGGTATTCACATGCAGGAGAGATGGTTTTCCACCGAACTAAAGCTTCCAGGGTTTGTTCCTGAAAACCGGTTTAATGAAAAGCCCTGAGTTTGTTCAATCCTGAAATAAGTAAATTCTTGTAATCTCAATTTTTGTGGAACAAACCCCTGATGTCACACGAGCCACGAACCACACCAGCAGAGTTTCTCTGATCAGAGCGACTGATTTAATGTCAGGTTGTGATTTTAAATGAGAAGAGCTGAACAAAGAGTTTGCACTCGGTTTCTTTTGGGGTCGTATGTGCTGTGCACTGATTTTCATTCAAGAGTATGATTTAATAACGAGTCCGTATTTCAATTCTTCGACCTTATCATCGCTTGATGAATTAATTCAATATTAAATAACGGTAATAATAACAGTAAAACTACGATGTCGTATCGTCCATCCCGGTGACAGTGAGAATGAAGGAGCAGGAACACAGTTTTGTCACTGTGATAAAAATCTGACAGTTGTTTGTTGAATTACTGCAAAGAGGTCAAGCTCCTGCAGTTGAACAACAAAACCAGAGCGGAGAGGCCGAAAAACATTGGTCATCAACAGACAAACCTGAAAGCCAATGTGTGAAAATCAAAGCTGCAGTTTAGTGTGGTTTTGTCAATTAAGGCGCCGTTTTTCTCCGAGCCATTCTGAAATGCTCAAAAGACGACTTCATGATGACATCTTCAGTTTCCTGAGGGAACACCCACGGGATTAATAAGGTCCAATCTAATCTAATCTAATGCAGAGAAAATGGACAATTCATGTTTGTTCTTTTTTTTGTCCTCCGCTCTCATCCTCCGGACTATTGCAAACCAAGTGAATCTGGACCAGGACCGAGCACATGAGTGACAGACTAATGATTTATTGAGGCGTGTCCGATAAGGGAAGAGGCTGTAATTGTACTGATGGGGTTCCACATTAATGTCTAGTGCTACCTGTCATTTCCAGCCCATAAATCTCCCACTGTCACGTCCCCTAAAAGAGCTGCAGGCGCATTAATGCAACACAAATGGCCGTAAATAACAGGAACGCGTGAGCAGATTTTTTGGGACAGTGCAGTAATTGTGATTGTTGGCTGAAAGGGGTCACACGCGTGCACGCTGAAGATAATGCACAATGATTAGCTGGCGTGCGACTGTGACACGGCGGCGCTCTGTGACTGTAATATGGGCTGTAAATTGTAGGTTGTGCTGCTGTGTGGGTAGAGAAGCGTTGATAGCGTTTGGCACACAGCCGTGCCGGGAATGAAGCACTTAGTTGTAGTGAATCTAAATATTGTAGCGGCAGCGGCGTGTGTGTGTGTGTGTGTGTGTGGTGTGTGTGTGTGTGTGTGTGTGTGTGTGTGTGTGTGTGTGTGTGTTCGCTGTGTGATCGTCAGTCAGTCCTCCGCCATTTAATGAACATCATTAGATGTTTTACATAATATCCTGCCATCTAAGATTACCTTAATGCTTGTAAAGGCTCGCTACCGATATGTGCCTCATTACCTTGGGACATTGGTCATTTCATTTCAAGGGTCTGATTCTCATTAACTGCCGCCCCCCCTCCCCTCCCCATTAGCAGAATGAAAGCTCGGCTGCAGCCATCTGCCCGCCAACGATACCTCAGGGCGCCTTTATGGATCCACTGTGCTTCACTGGAGGGAATGTTCCACTAGTACTGACGTTTCTGAGTGAGGGAGGGACGCAACGAGTGTCCAGGCTGTGTGGCGTACTTGAGGGGGAGATAGAAATTTAGAAGAAAACGAGAAATGCGGTTGCAGCGATGGAGGAGACAGATTCCAGTTGCCGTGAACGTATGAGTCAGTAACTCAAGGTGACGTAATTTTGGGGTGAAAGCCGAGTTGTTTGCGTTTCACTTTCATCACAACACAGTAGGGTGACAGAAACCGTTGTTGTTCTCATTGCGTGATGTTCCACATTCAGGTACAAGTACAGCGTAACAACATTCCCATTGACAACAAATCAAACGGCTGTGTGTTTACTAGTCATTGAAACGGAACAAAAGACCTAAGTGATAGAAAAACAGTAAAACACAGTACATACTGATTGTGAACTCAGGCCCCTTGGACCGGAACTGGGAGAGTGTTCTGGTTGCAACTTCCTGTTGGAGGTTTGGAAAACTGACCCCGGACTGCAAGTGGAACCCACTAAAAGTCAAACAGAAGCTGAAAGAGAATGTAAAAAAGCTGAAAGAAAGAGAGGACGGAGGGATGGAAACATGGATGGGAGGTGACAGTGTCAGAAATATTATTTCTGCATTCGTTGTTTAATCCTCCAGGTGACATGAAGAGCAGATTTCTCTGATCCACTCTATGCATTTTATTTTTAGAAGAAGCTGTTTTAAAATAGCAGCTGCTTACACACGTTATTTTAGTTCCTCTAATCAATCCTGACTGATTCACTTCCTTTATCCCCCGCCCCCCCCCCCTCTCTTCTCAGCTGCTAATGGCTTTTATTTGGACTGTGCTTCGGCTTTGTCTTTTCACGACGGACAGACTATGTCAGCACCTGACGGTCAATGGGGCGCCAACTGTTTGTTTATCTGATACAGGATCAGTGTGATCAGGTACACACAGAGGTCGTACTGGTTCTATGACCTGGGTTTGACTTGTGTGTACGTGTTTTCATATTTGGACTATAGGATCAGTTAGAAACAAACACACTGAAAGAGGCTCAGGAGGACCAGCCAATGGTCCTGTGAATATCAGCTCCTCCAGAGCCCATGTCAATGAGTCCTTGAGGAAGTTTCTGAACCTCAGATGTCTCCTGATACTGTGTCGTCAGTGTGTGTGTGTGTGTGTGTGTGTGTGTGTGTGTTAGCATTGAAATGATTGACTTTCAGACTTGAACAGAACAAACTGAGTCTCCACAGGAAGGTCCAATGTTTTCAGAGCTCGTTCAGCGTGTTTGTGCCTGATTGAACCCAGGACATTTGTTTATTTTAATGCACCTCACATCCTTTTTTTTTTATCAACTTTGCCCCGAGAAACAAACTACTCATCATGGTAGAACCGTCCTGCCAGCGCATGACTGGAAACCCAGTCCTGGGATGAAATTATAAAAATATCCTGAGTAAGTCCTGATTATTTCCAGGAATGTTTTCCTGCAGGGCGTCGTCCTGAGAAGAAATCAGGTCAGGAAATAAAAAGTGTCTTTAATGAGACACAACTGGACGTGTACGGTAAATACGTGTGTGTGTGAGTGTGGTGTGAGTGTGTGAGTGTGTGAGTGTGTGAGTGTGTGAGTGTGTGAGTGTGTGCGTGTATGTGCGTGTGTGCGTGTGTGTGCAAACATTTGACCTGACATAATTAAGTCATATTCAGTGTTCAGTGACAGGTCAAATATTCACAGGTTAAATATAAATATGATTCATGTTTTATAAAAAAAATCGATCTAGTCACTTGTTTATCCAGTTAAAAATAGTGTTTGGAGTCATAACGGTCAAGACTTAACGTCCTCCTTGTTCGATACATCTATCTCAGATGTGTAGGTCATGAGCGTGCGTGGATGTGCGTGTGTGTGTTAGTGCTGTCTGAGAAATCACATTTTCATAGTTACAATGTTGTGAATATTTGACCAATGAAACATTGAATATGTACGATAAAAAAAGATAAAGAAAATACAAGTCCAAAAAATGTGTGCGTGTGCGCGCGTTCCTGCCACTCTGTGCACGCGCACGCCTGCGTACGCGCTTGTGTGTCGGCCAAACTTTGGCGGCTGTTCCCTCAGCTGTCGCTAGGAGCTGCAGCAGCAGCAGGAACTGTCCACGGTGCTGGATTCTCCTCAATGAGCTTCAGCTCTCCAGCTCCTCAGCTTCAGCCGCTCCAGCCGCTTCCTGCGTCCGACGGACGGACCCGACCCGCGTGGTTCCCCCGGAGCAGACACGGCAGCGGATCTCTGCCTCGGTCCGGTGCCCTCTGGAGGTGTCCTCTCCCCTCGCTCCCTCGGTCTCCGGCGCACGGATCGTGTTGTCTGCGCGGAGAAGATGAGTGTGAGACACGGCGCGCTGAAGCCGCTGCTCGCGCTCCTGCTCGCGGCTGCGGTCGCGGCTGAAATCCAGCACCCAGGTAAGAAGTTCACGTAGTTAGTGTGCGCGTCGGTCCGCCCGCCGCCATAGAGCCCGCCCGAACAAAGCCCGGCGGGCGGTGTCGTGTCGGGGTCTACAAGTGTGTGTGTGCGTGCGTGTGCGTGCGCGCGCGCCCTGATGGAGGGATTTACTGGATTTTATAACTTTGCAATACGTCAGTGAAATCATCAGGCTGTGGAACAATAGAGAGGACACGTGTGTTTGTATTCACACGTCCTTTGTTGCGAACTTAACACTGAAACTAACCAGAAACCAACCAATTCATCAATCAACACATCGGTCCAATCAATCGATCAATTAATCGAACCAGAATCTGTCTCCACGTGGCTCAATGTCCCTCAGATTACTGCGATTCACAGGTTACACACGCGCGCACACGCACAAATGATCCAACCCAGCAACATTAATATGATCAGTTCCTTAGTGCTTGGATGATTGGAACATGCAGTAAAGAGCCAGGAAGTTGTGTGTCTCTCTCTCTCTCTGTGTGTTTGTGTGTGTGTGAGTGTGTGTGTGTGTGTGTGTGACAGACGGTGCTCAGTAATAAGACTCTAATCCTCAGGAATTGCTGAAGATTATTGACCAAGCTGTTTGACACAGTTGAGTGCTCGTGGGAAGTGGGGATGGATTCATGCACAGTGGCCTTGTCCTAATTATTTCTGTATTGTGCGTCTGGCCTCCTCTTCATCATTCTAACTAGCTCTCTGCTGGACTATCTATCTGTCCCCCAACTCGTCTACACGTGTTACCGTCTCCTCTCCTGTGAGGGTGTATATCTCCTCTCTGTCACCTTTGTGGGGGGGTGAGCAGATAAAACGTCGAGGGGATGAGCGATGACTTTGAAAAGACTGTGGAGGAAAAGACACGCCGGCGACGACGTCCGCACTTGTGTGTCAGTTAAATATTGAGCAGAAAACGTTTGTTTGTGAACAGGGCTAAAAAAGCAGCACCAGTGCGTGTCTCCATCCTCCGTCGATGACGTCCTTCGTGGAGCCTCCTGTCACTTCCTGTTCAAATTTCTGTGTGTGATGTCTGAATAATGTAATAACTACGAGAACGTATCGTGCATTGTATCTCAGCCCAACATGATGTTTCACAGCATCGCCCGATACGTCGTCATGCTGCAGTTTTCGGAACCTTACATAAGCCAAGGGCTGATCCAAGACATGCTATAGATTTAAATGTTTCATTAAGTGAATAAACAAGACGTCAGCAGTGTAACAGCAGCACATATAGGATTTCTGAACGGCTCCCTCCAACACACCTGCGCTCTTCGCTTCAAACTCCAGGGAGAGAAAAATGCACAGTGAACTATTTTTGGAGTGAAATAAAAAAAAAAAAAAAAAACGCATAACATTCCAGCCTCCATTAGTGAATTCCTGATGTTTGCTCAGCCAGCAAATGTGCTGGTGGGGCGTTTTTCAATTTTTAATTCAGGAGGTTTTCATGTTTTGCCATTGTCAGAGGTAGAGTGCGTGGGCCCACGGAGCAATGACTGAGGTTTTGATTAAGAACCACGTCTTAATCTCTCATTTGCCCCACTGCCTGTTGTTGTGAAGTTGCCGCAATTTGTTACCAGCCAGGAAAACAAAGCTCCATCCATCTCGTCCCGCCTCCCTCCAGTAGATGGGACAATGGCACAGACAATCAGACAAATGTGTTATATTTTCCCATCTCACATCTTCAAAGCAGAGAATGCAGCTCAGGTAGGGGGTTCACTGATATATACTTTTGCTATCAAGGGTAAATTTAGAAGTAACTGATCATTCTTTAGCTGCCGGGTGTTTTACATATTTGTTTTCTTCATCAGACTTGCTCTTTGTCTCCACAATAACGTGTGATATCACACTGCGCTTGCTGTTCAGGATTTATTTCACACGTGGGATATAAGCAGTTGCTAAATAGCACTTGTCTTTGTGTGTGTGAGAGAGTGCGTGAGAGAGTGTCTGTGAGTGTGCGCGTGTGTGGTGCGTGCGTGCGTGCGTGCGTGCGTGCGTGCACGCACGCGTGCACGTCGTGTTAATGTCATGCTCTGACCTCTGACCCCAGCAGCTTGGTTTAAACGAAGTGAACTCCTCCCCACAGTAATATACTTCCTGTTCTCTCCACGGTGGAGAAATAACAGGATGCTAGAAATGAAAATGAAAAGATGCTAAGCTAACTCGGCTAACATGAGTGTTCATGTGTGAACGTGTGAAGGTAAACGTTGGTTCAGAGATGGTGCTGTCCACATTAGGTTTTCTGAAAATATACTTTAGATTTTAACCAGCATGCTGAAGGTGGAACTGTATGAAAATAAATTTCAGTTATAAACGGTAATGCTATTGTGAATGTTTCAACCCCTCAAACTATCAATTTTGTCCCTTTTGGGAGGGTCCATGTCCGATTTAGGGGGTTTGACCCCACTGTAATTCAAACGAAGGGCATTTTAAATTAAAAAAACAAACAAACAAATGTCACAATGAAAACTGAAGTACAGCAACGAGCTCCATCTCATATCAGCGGATGAATGATAGTGACACATTCACACAGACGTCAAACACCACGTTTGTTCCTCAGCGTCTCTAGCTCTCACCTTTTGTTTGTTTGTTTGTTTGGAGTGTGAATCTGGTCAGGAACAAATGATGCCTTTAACTGTGACTGGGTGAGGTGAGTGGGATGTGTGGAAACGAGTGCTGTGATCAGTCCCAGTGACCGCCACCGCAGTGTTTATTGTGAAATTCAGCAGGAAGCAAAGACTCACTCATAGTTTTGCATGATGGAGCATCAGCAGAACAATGTTCTTCTTCAAACTCAACAAACTGCTGACAGAATAAGTCACTGGTGAGTCGTCTGTCGTAATATTCACTTCGCCGCTTTGCAAGAATCGACACAATTTAACCACATTCAGCCGAGCCCATTATCTTTATGCTTCTACATTATCTCCGCTGTTAACAATGATCATCAGTAATCTGGAAGTGTTTGGGGGGGTTGTTTTATGTATCCTCCAGCTCATTAAATGAGTTATGTTATCTCCTCCGAGTTGACGGAGGCTCTCCTTGACATGCCACGACTGCTTTCAAAACTGTCTCCTAGATGGGATGCAGATATTAATAATGAGGCTTTGTGCGTTTGCTGTTTAAGCGAAGACAGTTATCTGTCATAGCTCATCGTGCACACGACACCAGGGTAGTGAACGCTGACTCTCACTTTTACAACAGTGAAAGAACATTGTAGGGAAGGATATTACACCAAGGCTGTACAACTCTCAGCGTTTGTCTGACACCTGCTCCGCAGCTCATTTTAAACAAGTACTGAATATTCAAATTATCAGCAAAGATTCCAGTTTTTTAAAAAAAAAATATTTCCTGTTTTTCCCGGCTGCTCGTATTCACAAACGTTCATTACATCTGCCAAGATCATGGGAATAAGAGAGTATAGTTCTGCTTCAGGGCGTATTGTTGCTATGAGCAGCGTGCCGGAAAGAATCGGAACAACCTATAATTCCAGGGGAGGTAACAGAAATCATTCAACACCTGTTTTGGAGATTGCTGGTGATTAACGTCATCAAGGGCTATTCAGCATCTGTGTGCTGTCATAATTAGTTTAACTTTCCCAAGGCCTGTCAATGGTAAATGAGAGTCATTATGCCAGAATGCCCCTCTTCTGCCTCCGCCGCTGCCTCTGCCTGCTCGCTCTCTTTCACTGCCTCCTAGGTGGAGCTCACAGCTTGGCTGAATACGACTCATTTTCCACTCTTCATGTGCAAATGCGTCTCTTGCTCCATGAGAATGTTCTATGCATCCTAATTTATGCCCTTGCCTGGTGTGTTTCTTACGGTTTTCTTTTTTTTTTTGTCACAGGAAAGAGTTTTTTTTTTTTTTTGGTTTTGACAGAATCCTTCATGCTGTCGAGCTCGGATCTGTTCTCCAGCAGCTGCTGGAGGAGGCTGCAGTTTAATCAATACGTTTGATGTGTGGAGATGGTGAAGTGATCGCTCTCACTGGATGATTAAAGATGCAGCACCGATAAGAAAATTAATTACGAGACTAATATTTTCTTCCACTTGTATAACTTCACGTTTATGAAGTAAATCACATTGTGTGTCAGTGAATCATTATTTTCTTTAATGCTAAAGTCCTAAGGTTCCACATTTCTGTTTAATTGAAGCTGGACTTGTTTATATTAATTTATCACAAAACAATATGGTGTCTTTGCTTCAGGGCAACTGACTAATTCAGTAAGAAAAGGCAGAGAATATACTTTCCCGTGTCAATATATTTATAATATTACATTATACATGTATTTTCCAAATACACAGTTCAACTACTCTACACTGTGTTTTACAAAGATATTTCAAGATGTTCATAATATTTGTATTCACTCTCATTAGACGAACACCTGGTGGACAGTTTAGAACTATGACCTCGAACATGAATTATCACAAACAAAAATAATGAAAAATGTATGTTTGTATGTTACTATAAAGACGGAAGGAAGATCATCATTTTCACCAAGAAGTAAATTCAAATCAGCCTGTATTTAAATCGAATATTAGTCGTTGTATTGTCAATTTCTGATTTCATGCACGTCTACATTCAGTGTGGTTTGAAGAACATGGAGTCGAGTCCCATCCTGTTTGTTTAACCACAGTTACCACAGTGGACCTGAGATGGTTCCTGCGTTCAGATAATTATCTGAGAGGTTTCAGCCGATTGTTTGACTCGATGCAATCGTCTGTGGCTCTTCAGCTGAGAAGAAAAACGACCTCCAGATTGAACGACGAGCAGCTTCATTACTGAAATGTCTCAAACACAGTGTGTGTGTGTGTGTGTGTGTGTGTGTGTGCGTGTGTGGGGGCGGGGGGCGGATCTAGGACAGGACTGACGCTCTAACCCCCCACCCCAAACATCTTTGATATAAGCCTTAATTAAGAACCTCGTCAAACCCTGAACGAAGCGATGTCCACTTCAGAGGACTCTGTCGCTGACTGACTTTGTTCCTGCTCTCGCCTTCAGCCCGGCACCTTATCGATCTCACCAGTCATCCACTAAAAAAGAGTCAACATGCTTTGCCTCCCCCAGGCCAGGCCCCACTCTCTGCACCTTTCATGCTCAGCCTGGCTGTGTACACACCTCCCCTACTCAGGACTGGCATGTTTTGCGGCTGCGGTGGGGATGGCTCTCTGAAACGATTAGGCTCGGGGACAGCTCCAGCTCTTTTCCTCCTCTTCTCCATGCCAGATCCCATCTAGAAAGCATTTCATCTGTGGCGGCAGAGAGGCCTGTGCAGGGCTGCAGAGTGCTGCGTGGAAAGCAGCAGGTAATAGGCTGTGTAATGTGTTTGGGGGAGTAGTTTTAGTATTCACAGTTAGTGCTGACCTCTGACAGGTTGAGCCACCCCCACAGTAATTTCCTCTGAAAAGATGTAATTGAATTCATCAGGATGAGTAAACATATTATAAGTAGCAGCAAGAGATAACAGTGTTGTGGACGGACAAGAAGGGAGAGGGGGGCGGGGGGGGTGGTCGTACCTTGAGGGGTAATTGGAAGCAGACAAACACAAGTCAATAAAGTAGCTCCAGATAAAGTTTCTGATTTGAAACGTCTCATCTGATCACCAGTGTCTGGGTAGTTCCTCTGTTTCAAATTAAATACAGCTGTAACTGTTTCAGGTAACTCAGGTAATTCATGACCTATGATGTGTTTTCAAAATGTTGAATGAACGTTCTCAACTGTTTCAAATGGGTTTGAACCTCCAAAACCTCCGTTAACATCATTACATTTACATAATTTGTATAATTGCACTTATGAATATCAAGATTTGTATTAATGAATCTTTCTATTTAATGTAATATTCAAATAAAGCATCTCTCTCGAGTATTTTTTTAATTTGTTGATGAAAAAGGTACAAAATATTATCATGTAAATGCAAAATATTCCTTAAATATTGAATGAAAGGGAACGAAAGAAGAGTTCACCTGACCTTTATCCCAAGATATCATTTACATAAACAGTAACACCAAAAAAAAAAACCCCAAAAGAAATAAAATACCTGCCAGCCGCTCACATTTCTTCTTAGTTCCCAGTTAAATTTCAACCATTCTTCATGTAAATGACGTAACACTGTCACATGGAACTAGTTCCTCCCAACCACTGCTGATCACAGAACCACCACAGACTCTTGTGAACACATTGTGCTCGTCATCTCATCCAGCTGACATCTCCCTCCCTCACCGGGACCCCCGATCAGAGTGGCGCTGATGTGTCCATCTTCGGTGAGACATACTGAAGCGAGGTCCCAGGGGATCTTAGAGGTTCCAGCATCGACCACCATCTTGAAAGTATCGAACATTGCCGGAGCGAGCGACTGCCGGGTGGTCAGGCAATTGTCTGTCAGTGCTGCGACAGCGCTGCGCCTCCCCGGGTGATGGAGAGCCGGCTGCTTATTGTGGTGGCTTCTATCTGTCAGAGCGGCGAGCAGCCTTTCAACAGGAGAACACTCACGCTAAAGAATGGATGACGGCAGGAGCGCTGTTAGACCACGACATTGATTGCAGGGTTCTTGCTTTAAGTGTTGAAAGCCGGCTCTTGCATTGGTAGAATTTCTACAAAATGCCGTGTGATGGCGGTGTAATGGTCGTGGCCACAGTGAAATGGAATTGTCAGCTATACTTTTATCCACCGTGTCGCTGGAATTTCTCGTGCTGGAAAAGGTCAAGCCACCTCTATGCGATAGACGAATGAAGCTGAGCACATCACAGCGACGTAATGCTTCCTCTGTGGTGTCGGACATGTTTTACCGTATATCATAGGTGGAGCCTGCCATCATCTCCACACTGCGTCTGGTACCTCAGCAGACATTCTCTGCTGGATCCGCTGGCCAGTAACAGGCCAGGGGTCAGAGGTCACGCTGCCTCAGCTGGACCTCCTCATCTGCAGAGTCGGCCGAGTCTTGTTGCTGCTGTTGTTGAAGTGTATTTCCATAGTACCATTGATAGTTGAAAAGAGCAGCAGGTACCAAGTTCTATCACTGATGGAAAGGTGTGTCGTGCTAGAACTGTGCAGTGGAAAAGGGGCGTCACACAACCCAGAACCGACAGCCAGTGAACCGTCAGGAGAAACTGTGGACAACTTCACCAAGAGACGGTGATGCCGCCGTTCCACAGCTCAGTGAATATTTTCTGTTCTGGATGTGAAGGTTAATGTACCATGATTAATACATAACATTAGAAATCCCTGTTTGACTTCTCATTTAACCCAAGAAGGAGTTCAAACATGGCTCAGCAGCTTGTGAGGAGGACTGCCGCCCGTCCATGAGGCCTGGCTGTGTGCGCAGGTTTAAATCTGAATTACAAACGCAAACAGAGGAAAGGAATTGTGACAGGAAGAGCTGATCCTTGCCAAGAGCTGGACAGGGTAACCGAGAATGGGCCACATGTTTTATACCCAGTTACACTAATGCCTCAATAATTCTCTTTTAATATTCCAGTCTAGAGATCAAACCTTAAGTGGAATCTGACAACAGCCGCCCTCTGAGGGTAATTTCAGGGAACATTTTCTAGTCTTGTCTTCTCAGCAACATGTTTTTCTCAACGTTTTAATAATCCATGCTCTCATCCCTCAGTCTGCTGACATCACAGGCTCATGTTTAACTGAACCTGCCTACTGCTTTTAGCCAAGATATAAAACATGGAGCCATGATGTGCCAACACATTTGTATCAGAATTTGTGAAAGAAACACACATAAAACAGTTTTGTGTCCGGTTTGTGTCCGGTTTCATGACAAATAGTTAATTAAACCATTTATATGAGCGACAAAGTGACAAAGTCCTTACTTTCTTACTTACTTTCCCAACTTGGACTTTGGTCCAACTCAGGTATCAACTGTGTTCACACTGTATTCACTCTGGTCTTTTGTTCCATGGGAACGTTGCTTTGGTGTAGTTGGTTACGCAACTAGACTAACAACTAGATCAAGAACAGTTTCTTTCATAATGTTGTGATGAAAATGGAGCATAAAATCCTGAGAAATAACTGCTAGTTATTGACTCGTACGTCCGATACAACTGGAACGCACCATAAATGCTGCATCTGAAACTCCATGTTTTCATCTGTTCCTACTAATCTCTGAAAGAGAAGAACACAGGATCCTCCTCCAGCTGTCAGCTGGAGTCTGCGTCCGCTAGCAGCAGAAGTAGGCTGACAGAACTCCACAAACAAATCCCATCTCTTCATCATTCGGTCAACTCACAGCAAACAAACATGTTGTGATGCTAATCGTGGGTCACGTCCGTCTGTCTGCAAACGGCCTGATTTCAAATAATTGATACGTTCCTGTGGATCCTCCTCTCCACAGGAACAGACATCGTACTAACGCATCGCCCTTGCCTGGAGGAAGCCGCCTTGACTGCGCTAATTTGGTTTTAAGGAGGGTTTGAACGAAACCAACCAATTTTAGCAGACATGCTCTGGGCTGCACCCCCCACCCACCCGACCCCCCTTCTCCCACAATCAGTATGAGCATTATCATACATGCGGCTCGTTTTATTGGAGCCTGTTCTGCAGGAAAATATATATTTTTTTGTTTTTTTTTTTAGATAGACGCCTCGGGGAAAAGAGAAAAAATATTCATCCTCTGGGGCATTTTGTTGGGCCGGAGTCTTTGCTGATAGCAACCACTGTGCTGTCTATCGAGTTCAGCTTGTTTCCTTTGCACAGTGAAACACACATTTACTGAAATCACACCAGGTTGCACACATTTGACTCATGAAACCGGAGTGCTGCAGTATTAACATTCTGTCAAACATCAGTAGGTTGCAGTTCTGCGATGGCTGAAGAGCACAACTTATATTTTTTGGAGGTTAAAAAAAGGGTTATTTTGTTGCAGAATGATGTTGATACATAAAACACGTTTTTTTGGGGGGACTACATTCCTATAGTATGTGTTAACAATAGCGACTTGCTGTGCAGCACAAAGTGTAATGGAGGTTTTCCTGGACTAGAGGGGTAACGTGTGTTTTTTGTACAAAGGATTGTGCTTCGGATCAACTGTGATAGAACACTGAAACATATTTAATGCAAAATGTCAACGTTATCAGGATTGTTTGAAACACTACAAATATTGATGAGAACCCCTATTGTCTTTTGACAAAAAGCAAGTGTATTTGCTCCGATACAGAGGGACTATTTAAGAATTACTTTCTTAATTTGTTGTAAGATTAGCTCAAATTAAGTAAATGATACCTTTGTCTTAAAATAGGTACATCTGCTCAGCAAACAGATCTTAAAACTGGAAGAGCTCCACTGATAACAAGTGCGTTTATGGAAATTATAAGGAAAGATTTCAGATATTTCCCGAATATTTAGGTGAAATAAAGACTCATAGTTAAGATTAAATGCTTTTGTAACTCAGCACACAGCATATTTTACTGATAATAAGAATTCTATTTGTAGATGTTTTCTTTGTTCTTGTCCACTCTGAGGAAAAATGTGCTTTGGTGTAAACTTGGCAATAAATGGAAAACGAATGAATTCATAAATTAAATTAAATTCATACATGAATAAGAAATTTGGACGTTCAGAAAGCATTTGTGCGTTTGTCAGTTTCATGAAACATTTTTGTAATTCTGCTTACTTACTTCGATTTCACTTCTTTCAGTGTTGAGACAAATTGCTGCTTGTTTTCACTTGTGGATCCACGTTTGTCTACTTTTGATCTGAACAAGAACGTGAACGCCCAGATAGACCTGAGCTTTATTAACATCCCATTTCATTGTTTTCACTCAGGGTGTCGTGTTTCATGGTCAGATGCACAATGGAGGTGCAGACACTCAATCTCAGTGACCGCTCACCGCTTTAAACTGACACATTTGTGTTTAGCTGAACCCACCATGTAACCCCGTCCACGTATTCCCATCCAGTGTGTAAACAAATCTGGACGAGGTTTTAGTAAAGCTGGAGAGGGGGAAAAAAAAAATCTCATCACTTAAATGCACCACTTGGCTCCAGTGCAATTACCTTCTGTAAATGAAGCACAGCCCGTCCTGTGAGTCACTCGCCCTCTGTGCCAGCGCTTTGCACAAACTCCATGTCAACAAAGCAGCATGGGCCTGTGTGCGCGGCTGTTTACTGTTGCTGCCGTGTGGATTGATGAGGTGGCTGAGGCAGAGGCAGGGGCATGATGTGAATAGTTGGAGAATTGCTGTGGAAAAGAGGTGTT
Source organism: Lampetra planeri (assembly GCF_965212315.1). Classification (NCBI taxonomy): domain Eukaryota; kingdom Metazoa; phylum Chordata; class Hyperoartia; order Petromyzontiformes; family Petromyzontidae; genus Lampetra; species Lampetra planeri. The sequence goes on from NW_027613776.1 coordinate 15,391, forward strand.
TCCCCCCTCAGAGGAGGCTAACAGAGTTTGACAAAGCTGTTTTCTGCTGAGAGGCTGCAGGGACGATCGCTGGCCTGGTTCCAGGAACCTGGCTGAGATGCACATTTAAGGAAGTGATGAAGGTGAGGTGGTCGGGAGGAGACGTCTCCCAGGAATCACAGCTGGAAGTCTGAGGAGCAAAGGATAGTGGAAATGTCCAGTGCTTTGTTTTACTGCTGGTATTTATCCATCTGTCTGCACTTTAGACCATATGGAATAGAATGGATATTATTAATGGAATTAGCTGAAAATGAGTAAAAACAGACAGAAGATGAAATAAACAAATGTGGAACAGACAATAATGTGCATGCGCTGGGTCAGGACCCTTTTTTATTTTCAAGACGCGTGTTTTTACGTCGGCTTCATTGCAGCCTGTCCATGTGGTTGAATCGTTGATCTTTTGGCATCTAAATAACACGCAGTGTTTCACAGCCCACAACAGGATTTTCTCAACTCAACTTAGGAGGAAATTGGATTAAATGGCTGCTGACATTTGACTCTGCAGCGTGTGCTTTTATTGTCGGTGTGTATGATGTACGCACACACACACACCCTCCCAGTTTAAATTTTTTTTAACTCTTTTCATACACGCTGCTGCCGACTTAAAACTGAAGTCAGAAACCGTGAGACATTTTACAACGCGTCTGTGCTTGTTTTCCTTTAAATTCCCCAGCCGACAGGATTTGTCAGCCGACACACCAACTGGATTTGTGAGCTCACATTTCATTTCACGGCACAATCTTGTCTGTCCGAAATGATTACGAAGGCAAACATGAGGGGCAAACGCAGAGTTCAAATTACTTTGCATTTTGACAATTTGAATGCGTGTTGCTGGGAAAAAATACTTGATGATAATAAATGGAAAAAACTTAATACATGTAGGATTGGATCAAAAACAGTAAAGTGGCAAAATAAGTATAAGTGCAAAATATATATCATCATACTTGTCTTGGAGTAATATGCTATAAGAGACATAGAAATGGTGCACATAGAATTGTATCTAGTGCTATCCCACCTCCACCTTCATTACCACTTGATTTATAAAACAACAGAATGATCAACAGTGATCTGTCATATTTAACCATTAATGACCTGTGAGCCGCTCATTAGAATCATGTTCAATGGCTTCTCAGTGCAAGAGTAGCTTACTGTTACCATGACAACAAGAGTGAGGGTCGCTTGCACAGGCAACTTTACTGACATACAGGCAAATACAAAAGGAGCATGGACACTCGGGTCTATTGATTCAGTTCCAACAACATCGAAATAATACTAATTATTAGTAACTAAAGCAGACCAGTGAGTGCAGCAGCAGAAGACAACAAAGGGGGTCGTTTCAATGCACACATTCATTACACAAATGGTTCTTTTTTTTTCTGCATGTTTGCTCTTCGTCTCTGCCTGTGGATTTGTTGGTGAAGACAAACCAGCCCTTGATCTGAAAGCTCAGGAAGAAGATAGATCAAAGCCGAGTTTTCCCTCTGAGATGCTTTTGTGGGAGTCTTGAAGATTGAGGGAACGACAAGAAGATAAAGGGAGAGAACAGAGTGCAAAGTGTGTGTGTGTGTGTGTGTGTGGTGTGTAATTAGTGTGGTTCTCTGGTAAATGTGTAGGCTTTGAGCTGGATTAGACAAAGACGACAATGCATAATAAAAGAAATCTTTAGTACTTTAATCTTTGCACCACATCTTTGCACCACATCCCCCCGGTCACCACGAACACTGCAGCCGTCAGATGCAGCGAGTGACTTGTCCAAATGATGTGTGTGAGTTTAAGGCCCCAGAAACAAAACAGAAGCTCCTTCTTCATCATCATGTGAACTTTCTACAGTATGTGTTCTGTGTAGAGAATCAGCTCGGAGCCTACACACACACACACCACACACACACACACACCACACACACACACCAAAAGAACTTCCTTCTTTCTGCAACAAACAAACACAAACATTCTCTGGCGTTTTAGACGTTTTGCGTCAGCCTGGTGTTGCTGGCTGCGTTTTGTGTTGAGTTAATGATTAAGTAGAAAGCTGTCCTTCTGGCCTTTATTTAAAACACTTCCTGTGAGAGAATCTTCTTAAATTAATTATGTTTGCCTAATGAATAATTAAGCCAGGCGAAAGATAATTTGGTGTTCTGCAGCGAGCCAGACCATTGTGCTCGAAGAGGAACCGGTGCTCTGTGTTCCTGGCTGACTTCACATGGGGAGGATGAAATGAGAATTAGCAAACAATTAGCGTCGTCTTCCAGCCTTCACCATGACTGAAATATCAGTGCTGATTATGTCTTGACAAGTGTCGATACTGCGCGGCTGTTTAGTATCCGAGCCACAGACAGGTTGTTAATGAGGCTTCGCTGTTACAGCAGCAGATTTGATATTGTCATTGATTTTCATTTTGAATGAAAGCAGATTAGAACATTAGAGGAGTTCCCGCCTTAACGATAGGAGACACAGACAGACATTAGACACGTTGCCACACAGGTGACGGGCACAGGACTGAGATGAATCCATTAAACAAACACTTCATCAAAGTCAAGTGAGTTGATTTGAGCTCAGTCTATAGTCAATATTCCAGGTGACTCTTTCCCCTTTTCCAGAGGTTCTGGAATCCGATGTGATCAGCATGTGATTTGGCAGCAGTTTTTGGACTGGGTGTCCTACCTGACCCTTTGTTTTGAATGTGGGCTTGCAACTGTTGTTCAGTGTTGAGTGATGACAGGTGTTTGTCCATGTTCTCATATTTGTTTCATGACTGAACAGCACAAATCAGATTTTTTCAGACCTTTCAGTCACTTTCATATGTGGTCAGATCCTCACTGAAGGTAGGTAAGTGTCACAATTCTTCTCCAGAGGAGGCTAAATGAATGTGGCCGATACCGTTTGTCATTTGCTCTCAATTCAGTCAACGCTGAACAACTTATGAAATTGATATGAACACACACACTGACATGAGTAGCATCCATGTTTACTTGCGTAAAGAGCATGCTGTGTGACACCCCCCCGCCCCCCGACATACACACACACACACACACACACACAGACACATACACATATCTCTTAATTCGACAAGACTTGTATCACAACCTCCACTATGCAGTGTATAATTTTCTATCAAAGTGCAACTTCATGTCCTCCTCTCCTTTTTATCCAATGTGTTTGAGAGGTCGCCTGGTGTGTGTGTGTGTGTGTGTGTGTGTGTGTGTGTGTGTGTGTGTGTGTGTGTGTGTGTGTGTTCGTGGGGGAGCGGGGGTGGGGGGCAGGCGCTGTTTCATCAGCTGGCAGCGCTGGTTGTAGTTTCCCATCTGGCATTTGCCACATTCCCAGTCCAAGTGTGGGTTTGACCCAGGGGAAGGTTGTTTATTCTAATTGACTTAATGTGTCCAGTTTATGGCTAATGTGCACACGTAGCTAAAATACAGGACAATAGAACAAACAGCCCCCCCCCCCCCCCCATGATTAGTAGACTCACAGAAGAAGAAGAAAGACGGACAAAAGACACACGTACCCTTTCTCTCTCCTTGTCTCTGTCTCTTCCTCTATCCCCCTTTGTCCCTCCCTGATTATAAAGGCTTGCCAAGAAATCATTGGCTCAACGGAGAAAGGGCAAATCCTCTTCAGCCCAATTTAAATTCTCCTGAGCACATAGTGCTGACTATTCCAAACTAATTAATAGACATGTCATGAATAAAAACACTTTGATTATGAGAAGAGGTTGCCCTCTGCCTCCTTTTAGGCTTGTCATTAGTATGAGGACACATGTGGCGAATAGCTGGAGTGTTGGTTCCAGCAGCCCGAGACCGACGCAGATGCCCTCTCTGATTACATTTCTCGCTCCATGTTTTATTCAGGGACGACTGCATGAACCCAAAGCCGGTGTCTGTGATTAGCCGAACCTGCACTGACAGGACCGTCAGGCCAAAGCCTGTTCAAGGACGGGACACAAAGACATATGACCCTCACACCCCCCTCTCATACCAGAGCACTCCATTACCACGGCAGTCGTGTCCTCTCAATCACAGTGACGTACAGCCAACATCCTCTTCTGGTCGCACCACTTTAACCTGCACTTGTCTTATTTATGGCTGCTCTGCTCTGCACCGTCCCTGCTGGTTCGCTCGCTTCCATGGAAAAAACGATTGGTCTCACTCTGAAATGATTGTGAGTGCTTTGATTCCGTTTTGGTTGACATGCATGGAAGATGGCTGTCCGTCTCTGTCAGACAGTGGAACAATTTGTTGGTTGTAAAGGAACAATGATCATCATTTCATCGTCTTTTATAACCATGGAAATGATTTACTATTGCCAATGTATTATTTAAGTTAGTAAAGACATTTTTTTTTACTTTCACCAGGAAGATTTGTTTCTATTGTATGTGCATTACTGAAAAACTGAATATCAGATTATTATTAAAATTAGATGGTTGTTGCCTTGAAGGACCTATTCAATTTGGAATTGCACTGAAAAATTGAAAATATTATTTTTTGTAATCTAATTATCTCCACCAAGAAGGTTCTGGTCTTGCTGGCTTTTGTTTGTCTGTCAGTTATGAAGGGATTTTAATGAAAATTTGAGGAAATAATGATAATGGGACAAGGAACAGATGATTATTCTGAAGGATACTTTATCAATGTGTGTTCATTTAAAGGATGAACACTGAAAGTCCCATTTTCACAATATGTGTATATAAGTCCACAATAAATGGTCAGATTTCTGGGCAAATGAACAAAGGATACATTCACTACAGTATCGGTTCTCTCGTATATCAAAGTTCTGGATCATAGTATCCAGAACAGGATTTTTCAGGCACTGTGAGGCAACAAATAAATATAAAGACATGGAGCTAACACCAGATAGCAGCTGAGAGTCTGTGGAACCAGTAAAATATGAACAGATTTGTTGAATCTTCAGTAGTTACGGAGCTACATCCAGATGAAAACCACCATTAGCAAAATAGTGAATTTTGTCAATAACTATGATACCACTGTATTTTCCAGCTGGATTCCAGCTGCTGCACTTTAATCAGAATGTCATCAAACCATCCTGTCAGTTGGTCCACAAAAAGACAAGAAGTGTATGTTCAAGGATATTTTCTATGTGTCGGTCACTGAACCACAGGTCACTGGACGAGACCACCAACGTTTGCAAACGTGTTCTACAACATGACGTGAGGATAGATCCATCGACAGCGCTTCATCCTGTAAATACCGCTCCTTGTAAACAACACGCTCCTGCCGTCAGAGTGCAGATTTAGAACACATTCAGATTCACGTTTTAAGTGGCACATGTTTGTAAATTAGTTGTGATGTCATTTGTCACAGCTTGGTGTTTCATTTACAGCCAAAACAAATGTAATGAATGCACAAATATTTTTTCTCGGCCTCTTCCTCAGATCTCAGCGCTTCCTCCTCCCCATCATCGTGCTGTTGTGTAGTTCTTTCATCAGCAGAGCTGCACTGTCCCATCGATGGCACGTCATCAGTAAAAATCTCTGCAAATGAAGGAAACTCACAGAATATATTTAGGTGTGATCACACTCAGCTGATCATCATGCTTGAGCATCATGTCAGTGATACTGTGGCGCCGTCTGTTCCACTGCAAAGAGTCTCTAGCTGTCAACATGTGGTCCTCAGCCCAGCTGACTCTTCCCGGGGGAAGCTGGACCCCCTGCAGGAGCCATCTGTATCTGGACAAGGCGATCCATCATCCTCACTGCAGCGCTCAATTTAGGGTTCTTCTGCAGACAGCTTCAGGCAGCAGTGAAACAGCTTTACATGGACGTGACGTTAATGAGAGCCCTTGAAACCTGCCTTGTGGCTCTCACAGCCTGCCTCAGGGGCTGAGGGGAATCAATGAGTCAATCCCTGAGGATAAATCCACACCAATTGTGCCGTGTTGCTCAAAATGCGAGTTCTTTCTCTGCAAATGTTTTATTGCGGAAGCAGCACAATAAATTAAGAGGGGAAAAACTCAATATCCTGCCCGGTAACATAAAAACGAAGCTGCAGATCTGTTTCTTTGATCACGTATGCGTTTTATGTGTTTGTATCTTTGTGCAGTGCTGCAGAGCGATGCACATGCTGCACTAATGGCTGATGCTTGGTTCTGTGGGTTTGTCAGGGAGCTTCTGTTTTATTTTTCCAGGTATGTTGACTTATAACTCGCATTTCATTTACATCCTTGGGGCAATCATTGCAGGCAGAGGAGGATATATATGCAATTCATGAAATTGTATTCACTCATGCTTGAGGGCTGCTGCTGCTGCAACCGCAGGAAAGTGCTTCTCATTATTTCCACAATCCAGACTTTTACAAGCAACTTCCAGTCACATACCTGCTTCTTTAACCTTGAGTTATCACTGCCCCACTAAACAAATACATGCAGTGCAGAAATACAAAACCTTCTGCTGAGTCTGAGAGTTTCAATGCATCCCAGGTTTTAGCGTGTTTGTATCGGATGATGCACCAAGAATATGAGGAGCATCATCCTCCACCGTCACGACACTTTCTGTTAAACACACGCCTGCATCCCGTCCAGTGCTCGTTCATCAGTTTGTGCTCCTGGAACCCATTTTGTGTCAGTCAATTCAATCAGCTCTGGCCGAACTGCTGCATGCTGACTGCGCTCTTAAAGGCAACGAGGGCTTTGACAGATATACACTTTCTGCGCCGTCCTCTGCCACGACCACAATGAGGTTGCGTCTCAACACGTAAAAGTTGCAGATTATAATATGTTAAGTAGAGGACGGAGACCCGTGGGTTCTCCTAAACGTTCTGTTGTACTGTGTCCACATCTCAACATTTCAAATCTCATTCTGACTCATACGTACTGAGCTCTCCCGTAGTTTCTCAGTAATCACAAAGGATGTGGCCCAGCACTGCGTCTCTCTGAGTTCCGTAATGAAGACCTAAGCAGCACTCAAGCTGACTGGTCCGTCTGAGCCATGGTTCAGGGACCACGTGGCTCAGAGGAACCAGAAACCTGAGTGTGTCCTTCTACAAACAGTAGAAACAGTAGAAAATTCCAACAAAACACACAAACAGAAACTTGACCTCCCCTGTCCAGCGCCGCTGATTAAATATAAATGACGATTCTCTGCTGTAGATCGCTCTAAGAAGTTTATTCTGGATAATACTGATACTATAATACACCACCACACAGACAGTACATGTTTCTATTACATTATCCATCTGTTAGCTGTATGCGTTCCTCACTGTGAATAAAACCCTTTACCTTGTATTAATGACTCCACTTCAATTTAAAGATTCTAAACCAGTGGAGGAGCGCAGTCTTCAATGATTGTGAAACATCCTGGTGTGTATAAATAAATACATATTAAAAGGAAATAACCCAGGGCTTTTTGTGTGTAAAAATAAAGCTCCTGTCAGCACAGTGAACTAGTTGAGAGGGAAGATGTTGGAGACGATGTGTTCTATTGGATTTCTATCAGTGCGTTTAGTTCACAAGGTTTGTGAGTTGATGTGTTTTGTTTCTATTCTTAGACAGACAAAACTCCGGAGGGGCCTGAGCTTTTATTCTGATCACACAAGAATGTTTCCTGATTCTTCCAGTAATGATCCCCATCCTCCCCATCTGCTCCACTGCCAGCAACACTCCCTGTAGACACAAAAGAAATAGTTTTTGAGTCTGAGGCTTAAGGAACATTTGACAAACATAGATGTAATGGAAGGTTTGCTCAAAGAATTACCTTCCTTCAGTGTCTCAGCGCATTAACTCTGCTTCAAGTAAAGCACGCTAATGATGTGAGCGGCAAACCGCCTCACAGCCGCCCATGTCATCGCTCCGCACAAAGTCACCGTGTGAATTAACACATGAACGTCAATCCATTCTTTTTTTCTGAAATGACGTTTCTCTCCGTGATCAGGCAGAATTCATGTTGAAAAAAACGTTGTCTCTGCTAAAATTCATTTAAAATCGTGTCCTCATTATGTATGTGTGTGTGTGTGTGTGTGAGCACTGAGCATGTGGCCAAAGGAGTGTCACTAATAACAGAAATTACATTTCTGTAGATAAACATATGGAGATAGCAGACTGTGAAATTGACTTCAGGCTGTGAAATTAAAGGCATCAGCCCACTAAGGTGATCGCTCCGGTTTGTTTCAGGCTCACACATCCTGTGTACGTGTGCATTCTGCAATTCAATTAGTCCTCTTGATCATCTTCTTAAGACTCTGTGAGCGGAGCGGCGAGTGTGAGCGAGAGGGATGTTTGATTTATTTGTTCATTAGGAACTCTCTCTGCAGACCTGCACCTCTCATCAATCCCTGTTCACACTCAACAAGCACAATCTGATTTTCCATTTCGTAGCCAAGGGGAAATAAAAGAAAAACTGCAATGCATCATAACTTGTGATAAGACTGTCCAATGCCAAAATTTCCAACTAGCACGCTGTGTGGTAATCCTACACAGAGTGGATTAAATATTAAATAGTTTGATGTGTGTGAGGAAGGAGAGCAGGCTAGTGAAATGCCAGTAGGATTAAGTCAGAGCGGATATTGTGCGGCTGCGGTGGCAGGCTATCCCGGAGTAGCTGCTTCTCAATAATAGAAATGTCAGGAAGCAAGAGGGAGGAGGGCCAGGGGTGTGGTGTGTGTGTGTGTGTGTGTGTGTGTGTGTGTGTGTGTGTGTGTGTGTGTGTGTGTGTGTGTGTGTGTGTCGTGAGTACAGGAATCAAAGCCAGAATTAACCATTTCTACATCATATCTGTTTTAAGATGACTGATGATGATTGGAATTTACACCTGATCAATCAATAATTAGTCTGTACACAATCTCTTGTATTGTGTGTGTGTGTGTGTGTGTGCGCGTGTGTGCGTGTGCGCGCGCATGTGCGTGTAGCCTGCGTCGGTGGCAATAATACAAAAAAATGCTCCGTTCCACAGCGATCTGTTGATGAGACCCAAACAGCCTTGGCTGAAAACAGGAAGTGTTATTCATATCCTGTTTCATGCTTTATTTTATAATGTTCTCCGTGTCCCTCAGCGATCTCTTTGTCAGCATCAGTAATGCCTATAAATCCTACTGTGCAGGAGATTAGTCTGCGAGAAGTGCTGCTGCCTGCAGTAATTAAAATTCTGCTGGACGACCGGGGGTTTTCACTTGCCGTCATCGCCACCGAAACATCACTTGCTGTCTGTCTGCCGCCTCTCATCCCTTTGTCCCTCTCAATGGTTTGAATCAATCACAAGACATTTCAAGCCTGATAGCTGGAATCTCACATCACTTAAGTGGATGATAAGCAGAAAAAAACCCCCAAATCCTCATCAAGAAATACAACCGCAGATCTTTAAAGACACTTTGACTCACAGGGAACAAACAGTTTCCACTTTCACCTGCGGATCAAACAACATGACAGATTGGATGAAACAGGATCAATATGGTGTCAGATGAATGTTAAGATACAAGAAAAAAATTCTAAATTCAAAGTAGCTCGTTTGCAGCTTTGTCCTGAGTGTGTACAACGTGGTAAAACAGGAATAGAAGACAAACACACGCACACACACTGTGTTTTGACGCCCCAGCTCAAATCCTGACAGTGGCGTTCAATCACCCGCAGAATGAACGTCTTTGTGCATCAGCAGCAAACTGCGTTGGACAAACAGCTTCATCATTGTGTTTCTGCTTCTGGTACAAACTGTGGTATTTTTCACAGTAACTTCTTTAGATTTGTTTATTTTCAGTACTTTTTGAGCTTTGCAACAGTTTCTGGATCAACATTTGTCTCATGTCCATCTCATTCACCTGGACCATGTGTACTTGTACTACATTCACCTGGACTCATGTACTTGTATTACATTCACCTGGACCTCGTGTACTTGTACTACATTCACCTGGACCTCATGTACTTGTACTACATGTAGTCCCCGTTCATATTTGACAGTTGACAGTGGCGCTCCCAGTCAATCAGCAGCAGTTCGTTCCTAAACACTTAAAGATGAAAATATTCACCTGTGACAGAAATGAGATCGAGACACTTCTGTCGTTTGCTGTTTGACTTCTTGACAAGTAAAGATAAGATAAGATGAGATAAACGTCTCCCCTCCAGTCCACATCAGGTTCCGTGTTTGGATCCAGTGAATGTGTCAGGATGGAGAGTGATTCTTTTTTTCATCTTTATTCTGTTTGTGAAACAATCGGTCGGTTTCATTAATTATCTCTGTCACCTCGCAGCTCAAATGTTTTATCAGCTCACTGATCGACCTTTGTCTCATCGGAGGCGTTTGGAACAAAGACTTTAACATCTAAATACTCCATTTTGTTTATGGCTGTAAAGACCTTCTCGGGGCCATAAAACGTGTATGTGTGTGTGGTTGTGCATTTGTGCATGTGTGTGTAAGGTTGGTCATCAGGCTCATCAGGTGTTTATCTGCCACAACAGCAACATGACCTAAACTTTCTGTCCTCAGCCATCAGACGCACACAGATAAATAGTTTTATCAGTAAAAGTGTCTGTTGGCCGCGCGCTGACATAAATTCCCAGATGATAAGAGCAGCAGCTCCTCCTAGAGATCATCAGAACGTTTTAATGACAATTCCTGACATTTGATCATGAATCACCAGCAGTGAACTCATACGCATAAATTCATTCGAGTGGCGGGCGGGAATTTTAAACAACAAACCCCTGAAAATCCCACAAATCAGATGATTTGTAAGTTGTAATGAATAATCAGGGATCAGGGAAGTTGATTGTCATTCAGGGAGAATTAATTCAGCCCCCCACCCAACCCACCCCAACCTCACACCACACACACACACACACACACACACACACGCACGCATCCTGATCCGTGTTTCAGCCATCAGCTCTATTGATGCTGAGCCTGATGGATGTGGACTCAAAGAGCATCGACCCATGGAGCTTAAAGTGGAGCTGAGCGAGCAGACGTTCGTTAGAACCACGGGAATCTGTTTCGGACTCAGTGCTTCCTGCTGAAGGTCGAGGATGACGCTCAAACCTTTGAGCCTCCGACAACACAACGGGCGTTTGATCCAAACATGTTTCTGGAAAAATACTGTAAATAATAATGTCATTTTCATACTGAGACCTGACGGCTGTCGAGTGACGATGATGAGAACATGAATTTTTTGACTTTGCTTGTTTGATCATTCAAATCCCAAGGGCAGAAACGTGTGTGTGTGTGTGTGTGTTAAAAACCTTTCACGGTGAATTAGGATCAGATCCGATGTAACCTGTCCCTCCGTGGAGATGGGACGAGTTTGTCCTTTGGACCTTGTGTTTGGCGTCGCTCGCAGCACTGACGCACTGATGTGCTGATGTTCACCGACCTCGCTCACAGACTCGTGAGGTGAGAGGTTCTGGGGAGGTGATGTGGTAACAAGTCTGAGAGCGACACTCACAAACAGGAAGTTCACGGGCGGACATTGTCGCGCAGAATTTGACTAAAAAATCAATAACTGAATTGAAAATTAGCTTGTGTCAACATGTGTTTAAATATATTTACAGACGCTTTGATGCTTTGCCTCCTGTGAAACAAATGTGTGTTGACCGGAAAAGCTCTGTAAGCTAATCAAACATTTAACAGTAAGACAATGTGCTGTACATAGTATGTTTCCAGTAACACACACATACACGCACGAACGCACACACACACACACACACGCTGCTGTAAGCCAAGATTTAGAGGATTAGACTGCAGTTGTGTTTTCCATGGTTCTACAGGACGCTTAACCCCGCACGACTGTGACAAGCATTTTCCACTCAGATTAACCAGAAATGTTCACATTTTCCAGATTCGCTACGGAACATTGGCGGTTTGTTGCACACACGCACACACACACACACACACACACACACACAGATAAATCATAATAGGAAGAACATATGTAGCTGACGCATCACATAAAGATTTACTTTGTAAAGTTGCAGCAAGATTGGTGTATTCCTCATGAACCATTGTAAGAGCAATTGAATAAAAAAAATTAAAAAAAAATAAAAATAAAAAGTTTCCATCTTAGTTCAATGAATGTGCAATAAAACAGGTCGAGGGTTTTTAGATGTAGATATCACAAATATGTGATATTATCAGCATACTCAAGGTCGTCATCTATTCTCATGGAAATATACTTTGTAATTTATACGTTGTATATTATCTTGTGTATTTAGCAAATCCGAACGGACAGTTAGAGACGAGTAGCTGCTTCAAATGTTTTGACAATGTAAAACAACATCTCCTTTTCCAGAAGATTTGCCTTTGCTGCAGAACAGAAGTCAATATTATTGGTTGTGAAATTAGATGTAACATGACATTGGTCATGGCCTTTTTTTTTTTTTCAATAGAAATACAAATACATTTAAACCATCATGCTCAGAAAACCATCTGATCCAATCTCAACAACATTTAGTTAGTTTGCTCTTGTTATATTCTCAAACCCCAGTCACAAAAGTCTGCGGTAAAAACGATATGTGTGACAGAGAAGAACACACACGTGATCATACATGCTCGTGTGTTTGCATATATTTCCTCTGTGTCTGTACGTGCTGGATCTCAGCAGTGATAAGAGATGACATATGTGATAAACGCACTGACCAGAAACTGTCAAATCACACTGGAACCTGCCTCCTGGACAAACACACACACACACACACACACACACTCCCTCCTCGTGTGTGGAACTCTGCCCTCAGCACGGCTGCCATTTTGGACACACTTGGTCAGAGTTCACTTTGATGGGAGCTAATGTGAGTCACATCATGGCCAAAGGCTTCAGCAGCCAACGTTAGTGGCCGTAACACATCTTTGCACCTCACCTCTCTCCATGACCCCCCACCCCCAAAGCAGGCAGGCAGGCACGCACGCACGCACGCACGCACGCACGCACGCACGCACGCACGCACGCACGCACGCACGCACGCACGCACGCACACACACACTCTAAAAGAAACCGCAGCTACACTTCGCCTACTTATGACGCCCGTCTGGACATTCTGCATGATGAATCAGTTTATGATGTAGTTTCTAAATGGTTCTTTGTAGTTTTTTTCAATCAAACGCTCCTATTTTCCTCCAGGTGTTTTTGTCATTCTTTTCCAATGACCATGTAAGGTTACGTTCAGACTGCAGGTCTAAATGATCTATTCCAATGTTTTGCGACATTTTTCACATCTCTATTTAAATACCAGTGACTCCAGTGTGCACAGTCTACAGCCCTAGAGTCTGCAGCTCTAGTTTGTATTTGCAGCAGAAGCCTCATAGGAACGCCACAGACCTCCTCTCCGTTTGTCCTCCACTGAGGAGCTGCTGCAGTTTTGTCCTTTAAAAAAAGAAAAGAGTGAATTCTCCTCCGTTCTTCATGCATGACGCTGCAGCTGTCAGTCCACATCACTATAAAACAGATAAGAGAGGGATTTTTGGGTCATGTTTGTAAAACCTGCCGCAGGACACTGATCAGCTCTGATACGCGTTTGCATTGTTATTTTACTGGAATTTAGTCCCCTACGCTGCCGTGTGAACTTTTGTGCAAAACTTCAGAAGAAGTCGGAAATACTGACTTGGAACGCAGCAGAACATGTCAAAGAGCGTTTTGTCGAGCAGTTTGCTAGGAAGCAACGCACTCTGGAGGAACAAACAGGTCTGGTGTGTGTGTGTGTGTGTGTGTGTGTGTGTGTGTGTGTGTGTGTGTGTGCGCGTGTGGATGTGTGCGTGTGCATGCTGCTCAATAAACAAACAGTTGCAGATGTGAACATCAGCTTTGATTTGTCTCCAGCATTTGTGACAGCACAATAGTTGTTGCTGGCGTGGGTGTTGTAACTACCTGCAGTTTTTAAAGCTGTTTCAACACACACACACAAAAACAAAGGAGTTGTTGTCAATTATCTGCTGTTGTTGTTTTTGTCTGGTCCAGTGTGACAACATCTGCCACCGTGGATTAAAATTCTTACTAAATGTTCATTGATCATAGCTGCATGTTGATCGATGGATAAAACTCATTTCAGGCTTTTGTGAGTTTGTCTTCTTCTCCGCTGGATGTTAAAACACATCGGTGGCTTTCAGCTATTTCCAGTGATGGGAAAGTTACTGTGTAAATGTGATGTTTCATGTGTCCGTGTTTGAACTTCCAGATGCATGAACAACTGTCAAACTCCTTGTAAAACACAGTTAACGTTATCATCCATTCACACACTCAAATATGATTCTTAAAATGTTTTTAAGGTTTTTGGTCTAAAATTGTAATCATGAACATTTACATAATTAACTTAATGATTAATAAAGGGTTTCTAGTACTGATTTCTATTTTCTTTAGGCATTAAATGACATCGAACTAGTTACTGACCCACACTGGTTATTGTGATTGAATTGTCTATGCAGTTTGAAATTCACCAGAGGGACGGATGAGTGTTCACATGAGAAAATCTTTGATTTGTTTACAAAGCGTGTCACATTTTGCGCGCAGCTCCTAGTGTCTGTCAGAGCTTAATGCTGCTCATCATTTAACGAACTGTTCTGTGTTTTGAAATCCAAATAATACCCTCAAATCTCTCACTCTGTCCTGATGTATCGTCTTTTGGAGCGTTTTGTTTCCTGGAATCTTTCCCTCGGTTTAATCGATGTTGCTGTGGATAATCACGTTTCCCACCCGTACAGAGACTCTTCAGGGATGCAGACTTCGAACGAAGCAAAAAGCCTGTTTGTTTGTATTTTTCCACACAAAAACAACATTCAAACACAGTTTGCCAGATTGGTCAAATCATTCATCAGCACAGTGGCGTGTTTTGCCTGCAGCTCATCATCATCAGGTTGTCAAAAGCACCCCCCCCACACACACACACACACCCCAATGAGACGCTCACAGCAGCTGCTGTTTGTCTCCGACATGAGTTTGTGTCACCTGACCAGACAAAAACTGTCGTGTTGTAACTCACGGTTGTAAATGTGTGCGTGAATCGATGTTTGTTCCAAAACAACATCTCTGCTTTTTATTGATTTTTTTAAAAGCAGAGTGGTTTGTACCTGTAGCGCCGGGTTCACTGGTGAGTGACTGCTTCTCACACAGGCTTAAAGACGCTGTGTATCTGGATCAAACGCTCAAATGAGATGTCATCTGGACTGTTGAGCTGGAAATGTGTTGATTTCTCATGGAGTGATGAGCGTTTCACCTCTGGATCAATTCTTCAGGGTTAAAAAGGAAAAGAAAAGTCTCCAAAACTGACGCCCATGATTGGGAACATCAAAACAGACACAAAAACGGACACTTAAATTGAGTTCATTACAGTTAGTACTAGTTTAATTTATGCACTATTTGTACTTTTTTTGTGCCGTTCATCTATGATGTACACTAGTGTTCAAAAGTTTGGGGTCATCCAGACAATTCCAGTTTTGTAGCTTCTCTAGTCAACAGTTTTCATGTGTGCAAACATAATTGTGCAAAGGTTTTCTAATCAGCATTCACCTTTTAACATGATTAGCTACCAAAATGTAGCATTAGCACACAGGAGTGATGGTTGGTGGAAAAGGCCTCTGTAGGTGTAGGTAGATATTCCATTAAAACCAGATGTTTACAGCTTAGAATAGTCATTTACCACATGTCTAGATGAGTCTGATTCATTTAACGTTGTCGTCACTGAAAAAAAAGAAAACGTTTCTTTCAAAAAGGAGGACATTTCTAGGTGACCCCAAACTTTTGAACGGTAGTGTACACACACACACACACACATACACATACAGTATATATGACAATAAAGTTGACTTTGACTTTTGACTAATGTCACGCTGCCAACGTCAACGTCTCCACAACTTGAGCTGTTTGTTTGTCTTCATGGATTTGTTAGAGCAGTCGTCAGCTGCAACCAGTCGGTCGGTGTCAAAGTCTTTGCAAGACGACTGTACGTTGTGTCGTGTGTCTTCAGTGAAACAGGACACTGAAACATTTTGACAGGAAGTAACGGAGCTCCAGTGGAGCTCCTGAGGAGCGGGGGGGACATATGAAACAATGGATGTGTAAAGGAGTGATGACCAGCAGCTGTGAGGATGTGTTCGGAACGAGCAGCAGGAGATTGATCGATCATTTGATCACAGTTTGAATCAGATGAGAACATTCACACTCCTCTGTCATATAAGGGGATCGATGTTCCATCACATGCGCGTGCACACACACACACACACACACACACACACACTGTGAGGTTGATCATCACTGCAGAGAAAAAGGAAACTGCACGTTGTGCTTGAATGAAGGTTTTTCAGTATGTTTACGTTTTTTTAAAATGAAGCCATCTTCTTTCTTTATGCATTGTAGAGCCCACCACACACACACACACACACACACACACACACACACACACACACACACACTCACTGAATGACCAGGGTTTTCACACCTAATGATGGGACACAACAGCATGTGACTGACACCTGCAGAGTCCATTAAGGATTCAATCTCCTACAAATGACCGTGAAGATGTTTGATTCAGTCTCATGTTTATGAAACAACAAATCCACCTTACATCATGTCAAACAGTTTCTGTTCATTTCTTCTCTTTAGTATTAAAATCTCACACCTCGTCTTCACTTTGCTATGCTTAAAAAATACTGCTAATTAATTGTTAACATTAAGTATCACTGACATACGTTATTGTTAAACTGGTGTAAATAAATGCAGGTGTTAATTCACCATTTTTATTCGTAGATCAACTAATATCATCAAAACAACGTGTCTGGAACCGAGTCGAGCTGAGGAGAGCTGGAACTGTAGAGTGGTAAAGCCAATCCGAGAGCAGGAGGAGGAGAAGGAAGAGCAGGAAGCTGAGCAGATACGTTATCAGCAGAGAACGGAACTGAAAAACACACATTGGAGCCGTTTGTCTGTGAGCTGTATGTAAAAAATCCAAATGAGCGTCTGGTAGGAACCTGCAGCGTCTGTATCAGAGCTGCACAGGAAGCAGCATCATCCATCACTGTCACTGCTAATATCGTTTGGTGCTCCTCCCAACAGGCAGCTTGTGTTTGGGTTTACAACATTCATGTTTGCAGACGCTCACCTGGTGCTGCTCTCTGCCGCCGCCTGCCACAGCACATAAAACTAATTTAAACACTACACACAGGTCGGTGTGTTCAAAGGCCTCTGCTGGAAGACGAGTGGGTCTGGAGCTCTCTGTCTCCTCTGTCTCTTCTGTCTCCTCTGTCTCCTCTGTCTCTTCTATCTCTTCTATCTCTCTGTCTCTTCTATCTCTTCTATCTCTTCTATCTCTCTGTCTCTTCTGTCTCTTCTATCTCTTCTGTCTCTTCTATCTCTTCTATCTCTCTGTCTCTTCTATCTCTTCTATCTCTCTGTCTCTTCTATCTCTTCTATCTCTCTGTCTCTTCTATCTCTTCTATCTCTCTGTCTCTTCTATCTCTTCTATCTCTCTGTCCCTTCTGTCTCCTCTGTCTCCTCTGTCTCCTCTGTCTCTTCTATCTCTTCTATCTCTCTGTCTCTTCTATCTCTTCTATCTCTCTGTCTCTTCTATCTCTTCTATCTCTCTGTCTCTTCTATCTCTCTGTCTCTTCTGTCTCTTCTGTCTCTTCTGTCTCTTCTGTCTCTTCTATCTCTTCTATCTCTCTGTCTCTTCTATCTCTTCTATCTCTCTGTCTCTTCTATCTCTTCTGTCTCTTCTATCTCTCTGTCTCTTCTATCTCTTCTATCTCTCTGTCTCTTCTGTCTCTTCTATCTCTTCTATCTCTTCTGTCTCTTCTATCTCTTCTATCTCTTCTATCTCTCTGTCTCTTCTATCTCTTCTATCTCTCTGTCTCTTCTGTCTCTTCTATCTCTTCTGTCTCTTCTGTCTCTTCTATCTCTTCTGTCTCTTCTATCTCTTCTATCTCTTCTGTCTCTTCTATCTCTTCTATCTCTCTGTCTCTTCCATCTCTTCTATCTCTCTGTCTCTTCTGTCTCTTCTGTCTCTTCTATCTCTTCTGTCTCTTCTATCTCTTCTATCTCTCTGTCTCTTCTATCTCTTCTATCTCTTCTATCTCTTCTATCTCTCTGTCTCTTCTGTCTCTTCTATCTCTTCTATCTCTCTGTCTCTTCTATCTCTCTGTCTCTTCTATCTCTGTCTCTTCTATCTCTTCTATCTCTCTGTCTCTTCTGTCTCTTCTATCTCTTCTGTCTCTTCTATCTCTTCTATCTCTTCTATCTCTCTGTCTCTTCTGTCTCTTCTATCTCTTCTTCTCTCTGTCTCTTCTGTCTCTTCTATCTCTCTGTCTCTTCTATCTCTTCTATCTCTCTGTCTCTTCTGTCTCTTCTGTCTCTTCTATCTCTCTGTCTCTTCTATCTCTTCTATCTCTCTGTCTCTTCTGTCTCTTCTGTCTCTTCTATCTCTTCTATCTCTTCTATCTCTCTGTCTCTTCT